>NC_081258.1:8725797-9025797 GCF_030490865.1 Poecile atricapillus | reverse complement strand
TTTAAGGCATGGTCTGAAGAAGTTGGATCTTTCTGTCCGGTTAATGAACCCTCACTTGAGAATGAGATGTGCTTTTATGATGACTGATTAAAGCTGTATTGCTATTGTGATGACACCAGTGTAAAACCAACAATTTCATTTATAGCTGTTAAGGACATAAAACATGATTGCATGCAATGTTTAAAAGACATAAGGTATTTTTCTTATAGGCTATGCTGCTCAGGTGTTTGTCTACACACAGTTTTCCTGCTTGCTTCTAAATAAAGCTTTGCTTTCTTCATAGTCATCAGTCCAGGAAACTTGAAGGGTGCTCTCTAGCTCTTCTCAGTGGCACAAGTCGGTCTTGGTTTTCAGAGTTATTTTTAGGTCAGCAAACCTCACTACATTTATGGTATTGCAAATAAAATGTGAATACTTTGATCATTGGTGCAGTAAAAATATAAACAATACCTTCATTACATTTTTGCCCTGTTTTTAATCCAGTCTAGTATTGGTTAAACCATTTCAAATTACTGTTAAATTACAATAGAAAGTAAGAAAAAAGAGAATGAACTTTGTATTTTTGAAGCTAGGGTCTTTGGTTAGAGTCACCAATAGAGGGATACAGAAAAATTCTTAACTGTCTGCATAAGGACACAATACATATTTGTCTCTAAGGTAAACAATATCTGAACTTACTAAAATAAAACCTTCTTGGGTTTTTTTGGGAGGGTTGTTGGTTTTGTTGTTTTTTGAATTTTTTTTAACTTAGTTGAACAAGTCAATTGAAAACAAATAGAGCAAAGCATTTTAAACATAGCCTTATGCTTGGTTAAACAGATATAGCAATACTGTCTGCTATTTAATACATTACTGAATAGCCTAGGCTGTGACCCTAAGCACAGATACTGGAACCCAAATTCCACATATCTTTACTCCTTTTGCATACTAAGATAATGTGTTGTACTTCAGATCTGTCCTCCACATGCTTGAAATATAATGTTTGCAGTGCAGAGGAGGAAATATCTGGGTTTCTAAGGGTTTCATGCAGATGAAACAGCAGTGAATGTCTGTCTGCACCATAGTAAATGAAACAAAACAGAGAGCAGCAACAATTCATTGCTCATTATTGCTTGCTGTAGACTTGTTTCAAAGACAGCAGAAGGAAATGGAAAAGGAGGGGAACTGCCAAAGTCACATCTGTACCTATCTGTGTCTAACATTATCTTTTATGTCAAATCAAATCATCATACCCTGGAAAACCCACTGCTGTTTAGTGCCAGCTGTCTGTGCATTACAGCAGGGGAACTGGGGGGAGACACCAGGGCAGAGACAGTCATTAGAGAGAGGGGGTACCTCAGTACTAATGACACTTGTGGGTGTGTGGGATGGGGCAGGAGGCAGGGTGTGGAGATGGGAAGCACCTGGTGATGGCTTGGCCACACAGCAAAGTTGGGACAGCGGCGTTTGCTGCCAGTTCCCATTCCAGGAGGGCAAGGGCAGCAGGAGTGCTCGGGAAGAGCATCCAGGGAACATTCTCAGGACTGGCCCTGACAGTAGCATGCATCCCAGCACTGGCTCCAGTGATGAAATCTGTTGACTCAGAAGTCTGATTAATATTTAATGGAAGACAGCACATTGATGCTGATTTAAAAGAAGTGAAGGTGCACAGTTATTTCTTGTGCTTTTCAGAGATATCGGTGATGACAGATTTCAATATTATATTCAGAATTACTCTGGGAAAGAATGTGCTCAGCCCAGGATGCAGTCCATGGTGCAGGGTGTGCTCTGGAAATGCAAAATAATAACAGTTTATGTTAGTAGCATAAAGCACTGATTACATATGCTTTGATGTGAAGATCCACACCACTGGCTGAACTTGGAGCAGCTGTCAGGGACTGAGTCACCATGTGATCATTTTTAGTCAAGCAGTTTCATGGGCCTATAATTGCTTCAGATTCCTATTATTGATCTCTTATGTCAAAATAATTGAACTTTATGGCTGACTTCTGATGCTTATTGAGAAATCATATAATTACTCCCAACTAGCTGTGAGTCAATAGCAGTTGAGTACATACCACTATTCAGAGTGCTTGATATATAAATTTTCTTCCAAATAAAAATGAAGCCTACAATATATTAATAAATCTAGAAGACTGGTTGCATGGTCCTAAGTTACATAATTACATCACCTAATATTTTTAGTATCTGGAATATGTGTTTGCATATAAAATGTACCAACTTCAGTCCCAGCTGTACAAGCTCTGGGACTGCTGTGCCTGCAGAGAGCCTGGCAGGATCTGCATTGATGCAGCAGCTGGACACACGGAACACAGATCAAGGTCTTGCTGGCCCAGCAAATGCTGTGAAGTGCTGGGAGCCATCCCATTTTATTGTGCTGGGTCTGGTGGGAACATGTGCTATAAAATACAGAAAAACTCTTTCCATTTGAAGTTCACACCAATCTAGAAAATCCTGTCTTGTATATACTTTCTCTTTTTAGCTTTGCCTTTGCTCCTTTGTTTATACCAATAAACTGGATACTTATTTACAAACCCCTGTATCCAGCACACAGACATCCTTGTTCTCTTTCAGAGTAGACATAAATGCATAGTCTCCTCTTCAAAAAGCTCATACTCCTACATTTTCACAAAAACCTATCACTTTTGTTGACTACAGGGTGGTGACAAATAAACAGTTGCAATCCTTTTGAACAGGCAGTTTAAAAAAGCTCCCTGAAAAGCTGAAACTCTTTTCTAGAATGATTTAAGCTGAGAATTTTTGCACCCCACTGCTGATGTGGAATAGACTCTATACACACACAGAGCAGGAAACGGACTTAGGTGATAAAAAATGTTTTATTTGAAGGTAATGAAGACTTCACATGGCCTCATTGAATTGCTTTATCCCTCAATTTCTAGATCAAATCCTACCTGAGAAAGCCCATTAGCTTTACTGAGTCTTCTTTCCCATGTAATCACTGTGCTGCTAGCACTGGTTTTATTCATGTCTGCATTTCTTTAAGTATTGCTTTACTAATTATCTTTCCTTTAGAGGAATATACCATTAATCAGCCAGTGAATTTAGTATCTATCCACATTAACATCTAGACAATGCAGTGATTTGGAATTCTTTACACCTTTTTGCATGTTTTTCATTATATTTCTTAGTGTCTTGAGGATGCCTTTCCTCGTGACACTTTACAATAAACCTTTGCAAAATGAATAGCTTTCATTATGAAATCAATGATATTCCCTCTAAACTTCAGGGGCAATGTCAAAGAAAAGCTACTATAATTGCTAATGCTGAGCAGTTTTTTATGACCAAACTCTACTTTCCAGATGTCACAGCAATACAGTCATCACCTTCCTCAGCATTTTTGCCCTCCCTTGTCACTATAGCTCTCTCAAGAAAGTGATTGTCAGCCTTGTCTTTTCCTGTTATGTCTTTACTCTCTTTTCGGTTTGAATTAAGCCTTAAAGCGACCCTTTAAGCAGAAATGGTGTTAAGTTTATATCTGTGACTCTGCATAGCAGGAACCTCTGACCCATGCCTCACCTAAAACATGATATAAAGATGAATTTTAATTAAGAACTTGATGTATTAATTTTAATTCATTTTTATTTTCAGAAGATCTGCCATGCACACACTGAGTACTGGCTGTGAGCAGCCCACTACAGTCCACTCTTTTGAATACTATCTCAGGTGTTAGAGATTTTAATTTGATGTAGAGCCCATAGTAGCATTTTTAAGGAGCCAAATCCAGTGTGCTTGTCAGCACTGGCCCCTGGGGTGCTTGCTGCATGCACTGGCTGGCTCCAGGTGGAGCACACTGCTCTGTTTGGCCCTGCCTGGCACAGGGACTCTGGGACCCAGAGGAACTGTCTGGACAGAGGGCTTCCCAGGACTTCTGTGTCAGCTGCAGACACATAAGTTCCTCAAAATTCTGATCAAAAATAAATTAGGCACATTTTCTCTTAAAGTGGACCTTTGATCTTATGTATTTATGTATTCCAGCAACAGAGGGAATGTGAACTACAAACTAGGTTTGGTAAAAGCCTTAGGAACTCAGCAGCTGTTCATTAAATCAGATACTATGGCTGTTCCACTTTTCAACATGTTTGTAAGGTGCAAAACTGCATCAGCTTGTTCTCCCTCAGAGAGACATGGTTTCTCCCACTTCCATTTCATAAGGTAATCCTCTGGTTCACAAGAAAATGCAATTGAAATCCTAAAAGTTTGTCAGCATCTTGGTACTCTCTTGATTATCATTCTCTTGATTATAAACAGTTGAATGTGTCTTCCTATTTCTAGTGCAGAAATAGACATCTGAGTCATTAATTTGTTTGCCTTCTTTGAGGCTGTTGAAATGTGGAAAAGATGAGTTAGCTGCCCCTGGCTACAGTGGGGGCTATAATGGACATGGTGACAGGCAGACTTACAGCAGGGTCATGCTACCAGGCATTACAATTACAGTTCACTCAGAGAAGTTACTTTGACTTCTTTAAGTAACAACTGCAGTTCAGCAATTTTTTAAAGCCCCTACTTGGATGGTTGAATTTTTGTCAAAACCAGGGTACCATACCATTGCTTTTCCTGATGTTCTGTTTCACTTCAAAGGCTTACGATTGTCATATCTCATTTCCTGCCTTAATTGCTTTAAATGTACTGACAAGCACAACTGACCAATTATTAGTACTTTTTCTCATCTTGTCTCATTTGTTATCCATGATGCTCTTCCATGTTGTAATTACTTTTCAATTTTTCATGACTCAAAATAGGAGGTATACATAATGAATACAAATAGCAAATTGATTAAATGTAACATGCATTGTAGCACCAGTGAGATTGTCATTAGTTATTAATGAGAGAGATTTGTCAGGTACTTGTGAATAGGCTTGTGATGCACAGCAATCCAAACCTAACAGTGTAAGGCTGTGGCCGACTTTCTGCAGTTTTATTGTGATTCAACACAAAAGGAAGCTGTGCGTGATGTTCAAGATAGATTTGTATTCCTCTGGTTTGGTGCCATCTTAACTTTTTGGGCTTTAATAGCAAAACATGCAGGTCAGGTTAACTGGGGATATTCCAATAAATGGTGTGTCACTGTAAGGCATCAAATTTCAAAGCCAAAGTCCTTTTGTAGGAGTTAAAAAAAAACCCCTGATTTTAAAAATGCTGGAAATAAATGAGGTCTTGGCCTGCACTGGTGTCCAGCAGCACAGTAGTCAGGTAGCTCATGCAAGAAATACAGGAGCCTGCTGTTCAGATCTCTGTGCCAGATTTAACCAGGCACACAAATATTTGTGTTTTCCATCCTTACCAGCCATCAGGCAGTGCCCTGCTCCAGAGCTGTGTGCTACTGCTCCTGGTCAAACTGGTTCACTGGACATAAATAAATAACCATTGAAAACTGGTCTTCTATGAACTAGAGGGAAGCATTTACTATTAGAGCTGGTGGTTTTGAGAGGTTTCTTCCATACCAATATCTGACAAGAAATCTGTTTGATAGCCAAAATTTTCTTTTGTGGAATGAGGAAAGTTTTCTTCATTGTATTGCAGTGAAACAGATAGAAAGGCTTAAAAATGAAAAATGGAAATGCAGGAAATTACTTCCAAACGTTGAGCCTTAAGCCTTAAAATCCAAAGAGCAGAATCATTGTCCCGTCCATGAAGCTCCCTAATTTCACTGTGGATTAACAAAGGTTTGTTTTTTTCAGAGTCAGAGCCTTGATAGTACTTTAGTTCTTTGTTGATGTACATTGCTTTTGCTGCATTAACTTCAAAAATATTTGCACCAGGTGAAGATCTGACTGATGGTCAGTGTATTCTAGCTATAGACCATACTCAGTTAAGAACAAGAGAAAAATGGTTTTCGTTCCAAATTACATTATACAGTGTGAACATCAGCATTATTTACCTGAATCTAACAAATTAACTGAAGATTAAACCTTTTTATTTCATTATTTCAGGTTCTGCTTTCATAAGTGAATGTAGGGATTTTATTAGCATTATTTAAAACAAAAAAAAAATTATTATAAAGCCTTGAAGAATTAAATCAAAATGTTATGCAGTTGTTATGCACCACAAGAAGAAAAGAATCTCTGAAATTTACTCTGAAATTAGAGACTTTAATCTGCATAATTTATACACTGAGTATTCATTAAAAGGACTACAATTGAAACTCACCTGTCATCAGAAGTAAAAGGATGGAAACAATAGCTAAGACTGAGGCAGGGAAATGGTATTATGGATGTTATTTCCTAAATATTTGCTAAGGAACGGTTTCTACCCGTTACTGAGGAAATTAAGGGAAAGTGACAAAGCAACAATAATTTCCAAGTAATAGTTCTTTTTTCTTTTCATTATCTGAGCTGTCTGCCCTCAGATCTGCTGCATTGTTCAGATTTAAAAACATTTCCTGCTGTAATAGACAAGGCAGGGACTGTCCAGGCAGGCAGGGAGGAGAGCTGGGCTCCTGCAGGGCAGCTCCCCCCGCGCTGGGCTCTGCTGCCTCCAGCCCTGAGCAGCGCCCTGGCTGTGCCCAGCTGGGCAAGGCTCCGAGCTGGGCTTCATTAAACCGCTCAAAACTCGGATATCATTTTCAAATAATAAGATGGACTTCCTCCATTCTGCTTACTTTTATTTTCCCTGCCTCCTAACCACCCAGAGGGATTAGATTGTTTTTTCTCGCCTTTGGAAACGCTTTTGGCTCTTTAGGGTTTTTTCTCTTCGCCCTGCTCCTGGCAGAGGTTATCCTAGGAGTGCCTGTTTTATCTCCTGAAGGGATCTCATTGCTAAACAAGAGTCCTGGGCAGGATTTACACCCTTCCTCTGGAAACACCAGAAGCTTGTGTCAGTTTCTGCTCTTTCATATTCCTGTCAGCTTGTCAGGGACTATCATTCATAAAAAATTTAACAGAGGAAACCTGACAGGATTGGCCTCTTGGTGCTACAACAAAATAAATATTTAATAATGACACGATGATACATTTACCCTAAACAGCTGACATTCTGTACTTCAGCACAATGGGCTAATAGTTCTCTTCGACTATGCTCCCAGTAAAGTATTCATGCAACAAGTGGATGGACCAAGGCCCTGTGAACAATACAGAGACAACATCTTATGACTGAAGTGGCAGAAATCCCCAGTGATTCTCTCATAAAATATGGCTTTTTGTGGACTCTGAATTTCAGCGCTCTTGGCCCAGAATTTTTAGGTATGTGTCCTGAGGTGATTCCCTAAACCAGGACAGTATGTTTACCCACATCCACTGTTCATCCAAGGGTGTGCCATCCACTTGCTGGAACTACTACATCATATCTCCAGACCTTGCAGAGATTCCAAGTGCTTGTTCCAGATGTGTTATTAACAATTTAGTGACAGCTGTAGCCATACTCTTCAATAAATTTGTTTTTTAATTCTGAATTCTAAATTTGAAATATTTTGCTGTTACTACTGAAGTCCATGATTTTTTCCTCTGACAGCTTGGGTCATTTTGTGGAACAGCAAATGATCAAACTTTATCACCCTTTATCTTCCATTTATTTACTTTTTCTCATATTTAAAGTCATGTGGGACATTTTGACTTGAGGGAGAACCAAGGTATTTTTGCCTTTAAAATTTTTTGTACATTTTTGATGTACCTATCTAATTAGTTTCCTCTAGTCTTCCAAAGTCTTTCTTGAACATTACCATTTGAAAATTGTAATGGTTTATAACTGGAAAATTATTTAAAAATAGTTTTCTTCTCATGGCTCTTTCCTCTGTATATGAAATTATGTAAATGACAAAGGCTAGCCAACAATTTAACAGTCTGATCAAATTTGCTGCTTCTTCACTACTTGTACTTTTACTTCTTTGTTCAATAACTCATGGCACCACACAGACCAACCAGTTTGAGGTAGGTTAGAGCACAGCAATAATTTATTGAATTAAATACAGCTCTTCTCTACATCCATGACTGAAAAATCTGTGTCCCTCAGTCAAGTGGGGGTGAAGGCCAGGCAGTGTGTGCAGTCACAGAATGTTTTCCATCCCACCTGTGGTGACACTGGACTGGTTCAGCCTGAAAAAAGCAGATTGTACAGAGCATGGGTAGGTTGATAGACCTGACACAAGACCTGCTACATTCTCCCTCTGAGCTACTTTCACATCTGGGGCCTCCAGGCTGAGTCTTCAGCTAGCACTGCATCGAATATATGTGTAAACATAAGGAATCTTTCCCTGCCTTTCTTTTCAACTTACAGAAATATTCTAATTAGTTATTTCAGGTGGAAGAAGGGAAAGGAATTTGAAGCAGGGCAAATGTGCGACTGTTGATTTTGCAGTAGTTCTGTCAAAAAAATATATTCTACTTTTAATGCACACCATTTGGAAAGCAAAGCCCCTTTTAAAATGCTTCAGAACTCATGTCCTTTTTAATTGCCTGGAATTCATGGTGGCTGTGTGAGAAAGCCATAAACATATACAATCATAAAAACACATTTAGACAACCCAAACAGAATCAGTGCCATATTATTTTAGTTTATTATTCCTAGTGGAGTACAGATTGGTCTTCCTACTTTGATATTTATTTATACCAAGGAACTACAAGAACATAAATGCCACTCTTGGGATAATCCAAATGCTGGGGCTAAACAGAGTACACATTGCATCTGTCTCATTTGCAGTAAAATGAAGGAGTGTTTAGGTGTAATCCTGCTAATGAAGGACAAAGTTGAAGGTCAAATGTAGCCTTCAGAATGAATGTGTCACTGTGAAGCTGAGAGAACTGTAATTCTACATTAAAACTTTTTCTTAAAATATCAAATACCTAAGATGCAAAAAAAGAAAATGTAGTTCTTTGGTTTCATTATTCTCTTTTCTTTGAAGCCATCAAGGATTGTGTTCAAGATTTTAGTGCTCATATGAAAAATTAATGATGGGTTTTTGCTAGACAGAAAGCCTTTTTATTTTGCACATGATTAACAAAGAAAACTCAATGCAAAAGTGAGATGCTCAGCAGGGGGTGGTTCTCTCAGAGTCCTGCTCACAGCTTCATCCCATAACATTTATTGACATGGGAAAATACCCACTTTTATCCAAAGACAGTTAAACACATAGGATATGTGCAGGGTGTACGCACTGAATAACAAGGAGCAGATTCTCCACAAAGGAAAATGTCAACCAAAATAAACAAACAGCCTAGCAGCAGGCTGGCCCTGCACTGCCTCTGGGCTGCTTCGAGTCTACTGCAGAGCCAAGTGCAATGTTAGTCTTTTGCTAGTTATAGTCAGGAAGTAGATTATCGGCTGAAAGGCTGCAGGGTGACTTCAGACAGCCTGCCTGCAGCAGAAGAAAAGCCAAGAACGAGTGGGCAGTAGAGAACATAAACCAGAGCTGCACTCTGCTCACAGGCTGGTTTGATTCTGTGTTCCTCACCTACAGAGATCTCATTTGGGAGGGTCTGGGTACTTTTCCCACAGGTCTTTTCCCACAATGTAAAATCACAGAGTAAGCTCACATGAGCTTGTGCATCCTGCTTTAACCCTGTCATCTCTGTGCCCACGCCTAAGTTTTTATAACTTCTTGTTTTTTTGATCTAGTCAGCCAACTCTGTGCATTTTCTGGAATTCAGAAGGGCCATCTGCTACCCACACATTCAAAAAGAAATCCACACAAAAAAGGTATAACTTTTACAAATTATAATGGAATTATAATGAGCCTTACTTATTTTAAGCTTAAGAAAAGACAAACATCTGTTACTAGTATGTATTTATGATTTGTCCCTAAATACAGGAGGATTTTTAAAATATCTGTTAAATACAACAGTACACTGCAAAGAACTGAGTGGGCTTATAAGTCTCAGGCCGGACTTGCGGTTTTGGTGTCAAACAAGAATGAAGCAAATCACTCTGGACAAACTGGACCAAAAAACTTTCTTTTCTTGTTATACTGAAAAATGGAGAATGGCATTTAGTCCCCTTCTCCTCCCATCCTCCCCTCTCTCCCACCCACCAAATACCATTATGGACTACAAGCTCTACTTGCATGTAGGTTCCAAGAGGATTTTTGAAAACACTATGCACAAGAACTCATTAAAGATACAGAAGTGTCAAACAACAGAAGTCCTTCATGTAGAAACTTGTTTTCCTTAAAACTACGTGCCCATAAGCAGCAAGGATGAAGGTGTCCCATGCAAGCTGAAGTGATTCTTCCTTTTGAGGTAAGGAAACCTAAAGAATGCTTAAGTTGGTAAGAACTGGCCTTGTGCAGGAGGACACAAGGCAGAGTGTCTAAGGTATATTTATTAGTGATAAGGAATCAGTTACACTACATAGAAAAAGCCAAAGCCACAAATATAGCACCTAATAATGGTAGTTATGAGCCTTTCCAAAAGATTTCATTTTTCTGATTTAGTTCCAATTTGTTTGCTTCTTTTGAAGTAATCTACAGTAGTGGCACTGAGGTGTAGTGACTGGTGTACAATTATAGAACCAGGTTGGCAGGATGATTGAACTGGCTAACTGCCATTTTCACACCAACTGGTTTTTTTCTTGTGGATTTTTTAGATCAGATCCCTGCAGGAACAGATTGAGTGGAGTTTTTATATTGTTATTATGGCTGTTTTTATATTGCAGTAATGATTTTTTGATATTTGATAATAAAGCCTTGAGATAATAGCAGTGGAAGCCTCAGCGTAGCTTTCATAATCTATTGATTTTGTGGCTTTTTTTCAGGGTGAATTTTTTTCTTTGCTATCATTGGTTGTTTGGTTTTTTTAATTATTTTGTGGGGATTTCTCTCAGTGCTTTTTTCCTACCCTATAGTGCTGCTACATATGAAGTATATACAAACAGTGTGCTTATTTCCTCCTGTCAAGTGCTACTAACCAAATACAAATACAGCCCAAGTTTTGTCCTGCATCACTAAACTCATTAATAGCTTTACTTCAGCTACATAAAAAGCTGGATTAGACACTATCCACTATCTGAGAGTTTCTGAGTGATTTATACCATGCAATTATATTCCAGTCTCTAACTCAAAATTTGGACAGACAGTAGGTTTTAGGAATGACTATAATTTATATCCTTAAATTATAATCTCTCTACAACAGGAATGGTGTCACTGTGTGTAATCTGAAAAACACTCTGATAATTTTGGCAGGCAAGGCAGAATTTGATGACAGGTTTGTAATTACCACTGTGAAGCACAGAACTAGAGATGTGCCTGTGAGGAAGAGGTGCCCTGTGCTCCAGGAGCCTCCCACTCCTGGGAGCAGCTGGATCCACAGTTACACCCTCGCCAGCCAAGAAGCTGTTCCTGCCCTGCCTTGTCCAAATTTAGCCTCATGCTGGTGAGTGGCCAGCCCTGGTTTGTCCATCGCTGCTGCCAAGCAGATGGAACTGACTGAGTTTTCCTCACCTTTGCTCAGCAAGAGCTCTAATTTGTGTCTCTTCTGCTCCCCAGCCAAAAGTGGCCATGAAGTCTTACAGGCATGTATTTATTCTTGAGGCTTACAAAGCCTTTTATACTCTGACTGAGGTTTACTGACAGGCTCAAAAGTCCCTGTAAGGCAATATGACAGAAGAATAAGAACAGACAGACAGACAGTAATGGCATGACCCTCATTTCCTTAGGAAACCAGGCTAAAAATGAAAATGTGACCTCAGACCCTTTGCTGAGGGCTTCCCCTTTGAAAATCAGAATGAGAAAAATATATCCTGGATCAGAAGGGACATGTGGAGATTACTGTAGTCTTGTGACTATATTAAAGGAGTCAAGAAAATAAACTAATTGTGAATAACTTTTAAATCCTCCCAAATCATGATTACTATTACAAATATTAAAAACAATATTATTGTATTTACTTTTCAAAAGAAAAAAAATGGTGCCATGGTTACAGTTACAACCAGAGAGGGATACTTTGGATAGAGAATGCAGAGGATTCCCCTGGCCAAGGGACAGACTGAGGCAGGGATTCTCTCCCACACTGGGCTGAAACCATGCAGGTAAAAACAACTGAGAAAACAGGCTGGAGTCACCCGAGGTGAGGGATGCACACAGCAGAGAGGGGTCCCATTTTTGCCCCAAGTAACAGAAGGGGTGTAGAGTGAGCTCAGGAGAGGGAAGCTCCATGACCTTCCCAGGCTCCCCTCACCTACACACTGTAGTAGCTCACAGGCAGTTTGTAACCATTTAGGTGGGTGTTCTGTATCTGCATGACTGGACTTTAAAGCTCAATCCAGTAGTGACCTTGAGAGATCCTCTCAGATGTGCTGGCAATGGAGTAGTTGACGCATTTCCACACAAGCACTAAAACCTTACATATTGGAAAAGTCATTCAGACTGTTAGGACTTGCATGGAAAAATACAAATATTTCATAAGGACAAGTGGGCAGATTATTCTCAGGGTATTGATTCCACATATTGGTCTGCTGAAAACCTGCTGCTAAATAGACCTCCCTACTGGAGAGGCTGAGCAAGGTGGCCATTTCAGAGGCTCTGGGGGTTTATTGATTGCATATAATCATGAAATAGCACAGATTGAGCATGCTGTTGCCACTACCATTTGCATAAAAAGGTAACACTTCAGTGTTGGGAAGCCAGAACACTTCAGAACATTAAAAGCAGCTGTCCCTTACCACATCCAGCAGGGCAGCAAGTCCCTCAGGCTCCTCATTTTCCAGCGCCTAGGGAACTGGGACAACACACACATAAAATTGTCTATATTGTTGTCTATAACAAGTAAGCTAGTAAATATATTTGCCATACTAGATAGATACTGAAAATGAAACTCATATCTCCAGCAAACCTACAGAGTAATGTTTTCTCTCTTACTGGAAAACAGCATCACTTAGGGAATTTGAAATGGATTATTGGTTTTCTATTTGATTCTTGCCATCAGTTGAAGTTAATTCAATTAATTTCAACCAAATTCATTTAACTCTTCTTCCTCCTGACATGCTAGTTTTGTCAACTGCAGTTCTCAGCTCTTCACAGATGGGATTCAACAAGGGATCTCAAGCAGCAGCAGGCGCATGAAGTACTTTACCAAATAGGGTCCTGAAACACAGCCGACCCTTAAATGCCAGTTTGGCGTGCTGAGAGAGCAGTGAATTCACTCCACATCTGATGAGAGGATTCAAATCATCAGTTCAGTGGGAGAATCTTTCTGTTGTGGGGATGAAAAGCTCAGGGGACCTCACTCATGCTCAGTGGTCTTGTAATTAAATGTTATACACTTGATGAGCATTGCATTGCAAGCCTCAAGGCTAATTTACATGTTACCACCAAAATGTCTTATTTTATTTTGCTTGTAAAAATGCTACACAGGCATCATTGCATGTCATTGCAAATGGTTTCTATCAATGATGCTTGGGTGACTCTCAAAATTACTAAAAGCTGTACATAATTACTGCTAAAAAGCCCTGTACTGAACCAATAATGCTTCCTCTACAATAGCTATTTTACGACTAAGAAGGCTTTCCTGTGTGACTGACAATGTTAGGATAAACAAGCAGCCTGCCAGCAAATAAAGAATAGCTTTTTGGGGAAACAAAGTAGTTTGATTCAATTATAGTATTACATGTATCATTAAAGTGTGTCACTTTTCTGAGAGCTGCCCATAATTCACAACAGAAAGGCAGCATTGGAGAAAGGAGAGAAAAATTAAAGTAAATAGGAGCTCATTGTAAGAATGGTGAGAGATATGATGTCAATATAAGGTATTTACTCGTACATTTAAATGCTTGATGCTGTAAAAGTTGCTTTTAGTGGTCTGGGACACACAACTCATGTCACTCTTGAGACAAGTAAAAAGAGCAGAAGATGGTCAAGGCTCTGGGACCCATTTAGCACATATGCCTTTATTAGTTTCGTGTTCTGAGGAGGTTATTCCACAAATAGCATCTCCATGCAGGTATATCAAACAGACTTAAATACCTTTTCTTTTAATTCTCTCTTTATTTAGTACTCTTTGCTACTGACTTCAAAGCAATGCTAGAGCACTGGAACACCATTTATTGGAATATATTAATAATAATAAATTACAGTTTCATTCACTGTATTCCAGCTCTTAGAAGAACAAACAACCTGCTGCAGATGCAGAAGAAAGGCAGAGAAATATTAGATGACTTACCCACAGTCTGTAGCAGGTGAGTGAAAGAATTAGATATAGAACCTCTGGCCTTTCCTCCAAATAATCTTGCCTGTGTTTTTGCCACACTAAAATGATTTTGCATATGTCCTGTCTCAAAATATGAAAAATATATGCAATATGCAAAGCAGCCAATTGGACTGCCTTTTGGAATATATCATCATTTATGAACAGTGTGTCTTGAAACCTAAACAGATTGCGTGCAATTAATTGCAAACTGTCAAAGAGACTACAGCACTTTACTGCCAATTTGTAAATAAACCCTAGTTTGCAAAGGGACTGAGGCAAGTGAGGTGAGTTTCTGTGGATAAAGGGAAGGCAATGCACAAATGCAATGCAACACAATTTTTACACTTCAGCCTTTAAGAATTTTGCTGACCCAGGAAGAAAATGGTAAGGTGCAGAGTCATTCAGTACAGCCAGGTTTCTCTGTAGGTAGATATTTTACATAACCTAAACAAAGAACTCCCAGCTTACTTGAGATGCAAAAATAATAATGAAGTTATGTACGAAAAGAAAAATGTATTTTTAATTAAAATTTTAGAAAACACGTGCATTTTTTACCTTAAAGATGTGCTGAACAATGGTGAATGATGATGTGCAAACAAAGCAGATTCCCTTTATGTCCTGATTATGACCCTGAAATGATCTTTGTTATAAATATGCTCATGCTGGTAGCTGGCCAATACCTGACTGGATTCCTTATCCGGTGCTGTCTCGCTCCCTTTGTATCACTGCTGTTACCATCCTATCTCTCATTGTTCCCCTCATATATTCAATAAATACAATATGTTTGGTGCCACTGCTGATCTGCTGAGCCAGTCAGTGGCCAGCCCAGTGACTCAGACTTGGTCTCAGCTTCAAAAGAAGAATGATGATGTCTGTCTTTCTAGGTTTGAACCCCTCTGGTGAACAGCATCACAAATGTGGTACAGACCTTCAGTAATTACTGAAACAGCAGTTTGTCACAAGCTGCCTGCAGCAATGATGGACAATCTGCTGGTGGATATAGTTAGAGGAAGGAATGTGTAAGAAAACATGATATTTGTGACAGGTTTAACTTGGATTTTTTGTTTCAGGGGATGAAACGTACCTGTGGAGGCAGTTGATAAAGAGCTGGGTACCTATATTCATTAACTATTCTTTCCACCACTGTGGTATTTAATATATATGCAAAAAAATTACTCCAGTGTAAATAAGAATTTGGCCCAAGTAGCAGTGACAATTACATGAAATGCAATTTGTATCTCCTCAGAAGTTCATCTATATAAGCAGTGTCCAAAACAAGTAGATTTGGCCCTTGAGGAAGAGGAGTTCTCCCTGCATATCCCAGACACCCTCCACAGTGGTCATTGAGGGGGTCATTGCCATACTCAGCAAATAAAAAAATCTCTTCCCCATTCCCCTGAGCCTTGTACCAGGCCCAGAGCTTACTGCCACATACAGGCACTTCCCTGTGCTCTCTGAACCTGAAAAAAAACCCAATACAAAAGTCCTCCTCATGTGAAACAATTCTCTTTATTCTTTTTCTGCCCTAATCTTGTAGCACAATTGCAGTTCCAGAAATGACACAAAACACTCGAGTCCATGGATGGTGAGGTAAATTCAAGGTTGAGAGAAGATGAAAGAAAAAATGATCTCTGAGCCTGATAGGCTTTGGAAGGAACTTTACAGGGAATCAGCACACCAAAGGATGCTGTTATGTGGGGAACCACAGGCCCAGCTGGCTGCAAAATTAGAAATCTAGAATTGAGAGGACAGAATTCACTGCTTAACCCCAGGCAAATTAACAGTGACTTTTTGTTTCACAGCTTAATATTTAAACAATGTTGCTCCAATTAGTCAATGGAAGACATTTTGTTTTCTGTGAGATATACTCTTTCCTCTCCAAGTCAAGGAGGTTTGCTTCCAGGATTTATTTATTTTTTAACTAGATTGCTCTTGGCTCTAGGGATAGCGGGTTTCCTTCAGAAACACCACAAACACTTCTGCTCCTCCACCCTTTATTGACTCAAACTTTCAAACTCCGCGTGCCCACATCCCCATGCTTGTTATTTTGTATATTGCACTGCTGGGGAGTGCTCGTGTTCCCCCCCAAAAGGCTCTCCAGTGCTGAGCTGTCCCATTTCGCCTCCGGAGCCCCGCGGCTGTGCTGCTGCAGGACCCCCGGCCGCGCTCCGCAGCGCCAGGGGCTCGCCTTCAGAGCCACAAACAACTCTCTCAAATACCCAGAGTGCCCAGAAGATGGAAATGTGCTGCCTTACGATTTCAGCAAGCAGCAGATGAACTCCAGACAGTGACAGCCCTCCCCTTGCTGAGCAAACCCGCTGAGCATCCTGAGCAATCCAGCCTTAGCCCCTGACCGCGTTCATCAGAGTTATTTTGTTGTACTGGGAAGAATGCAGAGATCACTGTCCATGAAAAGCAGGGTTCAATAAGCAGCATGGCACAGTGTCCATGTGCTGGCTGACACGTTTAACCCACAATTACCGGGCATGGGGTTTTCAGATGAAACTCATGAGAAATTGCTTGGTTTTCAGGGTTTTCTCCCTCCTTTCTCTTCTTTGCCACTGAAGTAATAATTTTCAGTTGAATATTTTTATCTTTATCTGTAGTTTCCAGTGTCTTTAACAGTTCAACCCATTTCTCTCACCTCTACCCCTGCAGGTGCTCGTGGAAATTGAGACCTGCCCCAGCCATGTCTGTTTCCAGCAGGACTCAGCAGTGTCCCCAGCTCTGGTGAGGTACCAGTGTGTGCTGAGGCACAGTGATGGCATCCTGGGATACTAATGTATGTCATGTAGTGTTTGTATGCAGCAAAGATTTTGGAGAGTAGAATAGGGAGAATCTATTATTTTCTTTAAAAACAGCTTTTCTCCTCCGTTGTCCCTTGACATCTGCCCCTCACAACAAGCTTGGGATGCAATGTGCCCTTCTCTCCCCTACAAATGCTCTGCTCCTTTTCGACAAGGAGGATACTGACAGTACTGAGATCCCACTCAGTCTGCTTGTTTTTAGCAGCCCTACAAGAACAGGAAGGAAATTTTCCCTGCTCTCTGGAATAAGGTCCTCCATTACCATGTCACAAAAGAAAAGAGGCTGCTTGGTACCTAAGGAAAACTGCTGACTTTAAACCTGAGATAAGGCTCTATCATTTACACTAATGAGCTCACTGGTGGGGAATTTGTAAAATTTTATGATAAAAAGTAGCCATAGTCAGTGTTTGATGGAATTTACTATTTTACATTTTTGCTGAAGATAGATATAACTACTAATCATTTACACATTCAAACCTAAATAAGAGCAGAAGAACTGTCCCAGTAGAAATTCAAAGATCTTCTAAGTAATCTATTATTATTATTATTTTTTAACCATGGGTTGAGTCAAAATTCTTCTGGGAAAGCCTATAGATACTTTTAACTGGTTGAATTACAAATAAATTACTCAGAAGAAGCCCTTAATGAAACACTTATATTTCAGGATTTTAATTGTTTGTGACCTATGGTTACAAGTTCACCTCCCAGATCTGATAGTCCTGTCAGATTTTATTTCTGATAGAAGTGTGCCCTGGGATGCACCCTGGGGTAGCCCTGTGATGGTTTCTGAGCCAGGTACCACATATGCCCAGTAAGTGCAGTGAATAAGGGGAGGTGTCTAATAGCCTTTGTTATTGTCGATTGTCAGAGCAGTAAATGACAAGTGTTCAGGAAATCTCTCAGCTACTGTAGGTTACAAAGACCTAAACCATTCTGTTCTGAGCCAGAATAAATGAGTCTGGCTGGAGAGAGCAACTCTGCTATAAAGCTAGCAAAAATGGAAGAAAACAAAGGGGTGAAAGTAAGCAGAGAAGAATAAAGATGTCTCCAGCTAAAGGACTGGAAAACTAACTCAGGTTGGCATCCTTGTGAGCTACGAATGAAATTACAGCATGTGTTTCTCCCTCTCTGTCTTTTTTTTTTTTTCTTTTTTCCCCTCTGCTTACTCCATTTGAGGTGTTCAGCCTCCACATAATCACAGGTTCAACACCTTGAAAAGGTGGCCAGAGATGCAATACAGGGCATGGGCTGCATTGCCTGTGAGCACTCACTGCTGCATGCAGACCAGAAATAAATCCTAATGAAATATTCCACGTGGTGATTGTCCCCCTGCTGCTGTGTTTTCTACCTGGGCCAGCTGTGTTTCTGCAGTGCTGTCTCAGTCACTTCACCCTCTGAACAATCCTGGATTCATGGCTTTAACTGATCCCTTTACCAGAGCAATTTGGGATGGGCTGCTGGGGTGTGTGATAGGCACTAATCCCAGAGCAGGCACTGCCCAAAGGAAACAACGAGCATGGACACTTGGCTGTGGGTTTAATGCTGCCAAAAAGAAAAGGACAGACAAAATAAAGTATTTAGCAAACAGGAGAAAGGTGTGTGGAATGGATACATGAAGGACAGCTGGTTTATGGGCTGTCATTGAGGTATTTTCCTACTCCATGAGCATGCAAGCACTGGGAAAATAACAGACCAACAAAAAGGATCAGTGTGAGAGACTGTGAAGTGGCTGAGAAGCTGGTCTTCATGCAACTGATCAAAATTATTACAACATTTCAAGAACACATTGCATTTTCCATGAAAATATAGTCAAATCCATGGTTATTGTGCATCTTTGTCTTCATATGGTTCATCACAAGATATTAATTGCCTGGTACCCAAAAGTCTGTCTACCTGTCTCCTTCCCTCCATCCTGCCATCCCTTTGTACTCAATACAGAAGTGCAGAAATGTTGCTCTTGCTGCTTTCCCCCGAGAAGAGCAGCCACTAGAGGGAAAGATGCACACAGAAAATTCCCCTCAGCATCTCTGGGGCTTCCTTCCTAAGTTAAAAAAATATCAGAAATTTACCCAGTATTTGTAAGGTAGTCTGATTTATCCTTTCAGATAAAGTATGTTGAATGAGATTATTTTTAGTATTGCAGTTGCACTGTACATCATGAAACACAGCCAAAATTAAGGGCCAGGAAAAAAAAAATCATTGGCTAAATTACACAGAGGAGATTGGATTACCTGTTCAAACAGAGCTCTTAATTCTGTGTATAAATAGAATCCACAAGCACAAGTGCACTGCAGTAGAAAATAAAGCCAGCCAGCAGCCCCTAATAACCCTTAATTATTAGGAGTTTCAGTTAACATTTGGACAGCTTTGGTCTTAATTCTTTTAAGTTTGAAG
Organism: Poecile atricapillus; assembly: GCF_030490865.1. Taxonomy (NCBI): domain Eukaryota; kingdom Metazoa; phylum Chordata; class Aves; order Passeriformes; family Paridae; genus Poecile; species Poecile atricapillus. The sequence goes on along the minus strand of NC_081258.1, from coordinate 9,006,467 downwards.
AGGCAGCACGACCGAGGTGGCCCCATTTACAATTACATTGAGCACACACGCTGTTCCAGCCCGTGCTGGCTTTAGCTGAGCCTTCTCTGGCAGCTTGGGCTGGGATTTTGCCCTGTTAAAATAGAATTACCTATCTGAATGGCAACCAGTTTCCAGTTGGAGTTATTCGTTTGTAACAATGCACTTGTTTTGGCAGAAGTCTATGACAAGAAAAACAAATCAAGCTCCTGACCTTGGCATCATTGCCCACTTAGGAAATTTTTGTACCTGAAAGAAAGTCTGCTGATATTCCATGCAAGTAATAAATTATCTGACATCATCAGTCAATACCATAATGTATGTCAATGCAAGTCAATGGCATAAGTAAATGTAGCTGTAAAACAAATATCTCAAGGTAAGACTGAAATCCAGTGTTACTTTAAAAAAACCAACAACTTGATAGTGCTATACTACGCATGGACATTTACAATTTTATAAACCAGAATGTTTAATATTTGTCTCAGGGATGGAGTTTTCAAATGCCCTTAGCAGAGAACTAATATTCTTTCCCATTTCTAAAGTTGCCCTATGTGAGATCAGAAGTCAAATATTGTATTGCAGGCAGGCAGTAAAATGCAGCAGATGAAATTTATTATTAAGTTATCTTAATAAGCTGTTTTGTTCTTCAAAATATACAAGCCCTACTACCTGTGTAGCCCAAGGATCCTTCAAGGTAGATAATTTGACATTAATTTACTGCTGCAATCCCCACTTTGGTTAAAACTGTGTAACTCTTTCCCCTTTGACCTTCTGTTTGTAACTACATGTATCCATCAAAAATTCCCACTCCTGAGACTCGGGTTTGCCAAAAATGTGAACTGTAAAAGCTGAATTTTTATTTCAATGTTTTATCGGGTTTGTTTTTTTTTTAACATTACAATACACATGAACACATAGGGTTGTTTGATATTCTCTAGCCAAGCAAGATCTAAAAGTGAAAATCAGAACTATTTTCCTGTAGAACAAAGTGCATGGTTAATGTTGGGAAGCAACCTGATTTGATCAAATAAAATTACAGAAGGTGGAGACAGGAATATACACCAATTATCACCTGGCAGCTGTTGTCAGGCACACACCTCAGAAAGCACAGGCACTCTCTGGCTGTCCATCCCTGGCCTGGTGCTGTTCTCTCCTGGCCCCCAAACCTGTCTGTGCCATTTTATGGTTTTTCTCTACTGAGTACGACCTGCACAAGCAGGCAAGTGGCACTGCAGGTCCCAGGCCCTTTTTATTCTACAGTGTGGAGCATTACAGATAATTCTGCTGGATGGCACCCTAGCAGTGCATCTGCTCCTGCTGTGCACTCTCTCAGTGAACTCAGCCTGCTCTTGATACCTTAATTGCTTGCTGTGGAAGCTGAAGGTGACACCATAAGCAAATCACCATAAATACATGAAAACCTTTCTTACAAGAGCAAATCAGATGGTTCTAGATAGAGCACTGGATGGATCAGCAAAAGCTGTTTTGTTCTAAATCTCATTTTCACACATCTTCAGGCTTTGTACAGAATCCCAGCAGGTGCTTGGGAAGACAAGTACCTTAAGTTTATATGGACATATATAAATCCCTGAATTGCTTTTTGCTGCTTATAGTTCATAAACTAATATAGCAGTGAACAAACTGCATTTTCAGAATTCTGAACAAACTGCATTTCATATAAGTTATCCAGTTATGGACCAGACCTTGCATCTCCTACTCAAGAAGGATTAAATCAAAAGGCAAGTAGTCTGTGAAAAGGTGAATTTATACACAGTGAGCTAAACTCTTGCTAAATTATTCTCTTGAAGGAAATATAAAGGTTTCCAGTAGAATTCTCGGTACTTGTTTTCAGAGCAGCTTATGCTTATCCTCCTCAGAGAATTCATGAGCGAAGCTGAAGTTAAATGTGTAGTGAGACTGAGTTTTAAGGATGATTTTCCTACAACAGGATTAAGGCTCACTGACAGTGTAATGGAGGGCAGGTAATACTGCTGTTGCTTTGTGGCTAAACTATATTTTGGTATCTACAGATAAAACTTCAGTACCTATGAACATCAAGATTGCTTCTGTAAGAGGTAAAAAACCAGGTTATTTTGGTCTTTCCATAGCTTTTTTTCTGGTACAAAATAAGCAACTCTCTCATGATCTGAGCAGGATAGTAACCAGTCCTGAACTGGTGCTTCAGGGACTTGATGAGGATAATTCAATTATTCTTTTTTCCCTGCAGATTATTTCCAAGTTGTTTGGTTTTCTTTTTTTTTTCTTTAACCTTGGATGAAACATTAGGGGAGTTCTACAAACTCCTAGTCTGCAGGCAATCTGTCAATATTGAGGTCAGGGCGAGTTACCACACAGTGGACAGTTCACATATTTTCACCACATCCACAACAGTTTTTTCTTAAAAGCAAACACCAAAGAGCTCTGCTTGACAAATATATCCATTTCAAACTAACACCTGCAACATCTATTACAGCTCGTTAATACCTTGATACCATTTCCATTGTATCTCAACGACCATTGCCCTTTTGGAACTCAATGACATTGACTAACAAGGCAGTTTGTAATTAGATGGTGTAATTTAATTCCTGTCCTTCTGTAAACACCTGGATTTGCAAATCTCCACTCTAGATGGAGAGCTCTTTGCCTCACATCACTAATCATGCCACGTGCTTATATATCAGTCCCCACATCCTCCTGCTGAGCACCTCTTCTTTGTGCCCAATATGAGACAGAGACTGTTGGCAATACAGAGAGGATCAACACAACTGCCTAGCACTGCATGTGGCATTTAATGAAAATGAAGTCAGGTCTAATTTGCATGGCAGGTGTTACTTTATTACAGCCAGAGCTGCAGAAGCTGGATGCTACAGTGCTAGGCAAGTGTGCAAGAATGAAAGCTGCTGACAACGAGGGTGTCTGACACAGGAATCTTGGCACCCCCCTTGTCTCCCTGCCCACCTCCTGTGCGAGGTAAAGTGACAAATTTGTTCATTTTTCCACGTGCCATCGGAGTAGCCAAGGAGCTTGGGGGTAGAAGGCCCACCCAGCCTCCTGCCAAGGGGTCATCACACCAAGCAACTTCCAGCTCTGGCAGACCCTCCTGGACTCAAATCCATAAGCTACATCTAAAGAGCTCTATAGCATGAGAGAATTGATTTCTGTCATGCACAAGAAGTGTCTTACAAGAGAAATACATGATACAATAATATTTTTTATGAGTCATGTGTGTTGAAAGAACATGTACGTTTCTTTGAGTCAAGCACTCAAAAAAATGAAAAGGGCAGAGCCATGCTCCTTCAGTTTCTATTTCCCCAAGCCATCTCACCAAAATGACAAGAATTCAAAATGCTCATTTTCACTAATTTTTATTTCGTTTAGCCTTATTAGTATCCCTTAGAAATATTAATTTTATTTTAAAGTTTCTGATTCTGATTTCAGATTCAGTTGTCAGCAGCAATACATTGTAAATCTTAAGCTCGTGTCTTGAAGTAAAACATAACACACTTCCTAACAGGCTGTGGCTCCACCCACTCACTTTCTACTTCTCAGAATTTTTGTTGCTATTTTATTATCTTCCCAACTCCTTTCTGACCACTTGTCTCCCCCTATAAGCATTTTGCCACTACATTGGTTTCCAGACTGCTTCACTGCTGAGTCTCAAAAGTGCGGGATATTCTGACCCTCCCTGCAGAAGCTCCTGATGCCATTGGTTCCCGCTACATCCCGTCCCTCGCAGCCAGCCAGTACCAACCCACGGGCAGACTGACACTTCAGACTGTCTGAACAACTTCACAGACACGCATTTAACTTAGCAGGGCAGTTATATCAGTAAAGTTTTATTTATGGCAGTTTTCAGAGAGAGAGATCACTTTCCCAGGTAAAAAAAATCTTACGAACCACACAATGGGAACAGCACAATGAAATAAAGTAAAGCCTTTACCAAAATTCATAATGATTTGCACTGGAGCCCAGTTTTGGATCACATTCAGTTTCCCAGAGCAGATGCTACAAACTCCATAAAAGTTTTTATCTCTGAAGTTTAACTTTGTAAACAGATTTGCCAGTTAGAAAAGCACTCTGTTCCAGTCGTTTGTTTCGAATCTCTTAATTTACAATCCCGGGTGATGATTTTTTGACAGCGCATCCAGAAAGAACACAGGTCCGACGTCCAGAGACAAAGCAATCTTTGCGCTTTAGGAAACAACGGCGACCCTAAACCCGCGCTCCGGGCTGGTCCCATGGCGGGGCAGAGCTGGGAGTCCCGGCGGGGCTCTGTCCCTGTCAGCGGGGCGCTGCTCCGGCCAGGAAAGGCTCCAGACGCCGTCGGAGCTGCTTGCTCAGGAAGCCTTGCGGTTTGTTCCTTCCCGGGATGCGAGCGAGGCGGCTGAAGCAGACGGCGGAGCCCGGACACTTCTGCAAGGGGGACCCGTGGCGACCCATCTCTCGGTGCGATTGCGGCGGGAGGGGCGCGGGGTCACAGCCGGTGATGCTGTGGCTGCTTGGAGGCGGCGGCAGGCCTTCGCCCCGCCAGCAGCCCGCTCCCTTCCAGCCTGCCTGGCCCAGCTGCACCGCGGAAAGCCGCGGCCCCGCTCCGCCCCACGGGCCCTCAGCCCGGCTTTGCCCGACGCCCCGGTCCGAGCGGCTCCACGGGAGTTCTCGAGCCCCGCCCTGCCTCAGCCCCGCGCGGTGTCTCCGCGCCCCGGCGCTCCTACCTACGCGGCTCGGCGCGGCTCGGCTCGGCTCGGCTCGGCTCGGCTCGGTGCGGTGCGGGCGGCTGTCGGGCACCTGCTCCCGCGCCCCCGCCCGCGCCGCCCCACAAAAGCGGCGGCGGCGGGCGGCGGCACGCGGACTGCGCGGCCATTGGCGGCGGCGGCGCGCGGCGGGCGCCGGTTGGGCCGGGCGCGGCGGAGGCGGGCGCGGGGCGCTGACGCCAGCGCGGGGCCGGTGGGGAGGCGGGGCCGCGCCCCGCGCCGTCTTTGTGCTCGCCGGCAGCCCCGGCAGCGCCGCCGCCTCCCGCCGCCTCCCTCAGCCCCGCTCGGCGCGGCGGGCGGCTCCGCTCCGCTCCGAACCGCTCGGCCCCCGCTCCGCACCGCAGCGCTCCGCGCCGCGCTATGTGTGCCGGCGCTCCCGTGCCTCCTCGCGGCCGCTTCCCACCCGGCGGGGCGCGCTCGGCCCCGCTCTGAGCGCGGCGGGGCAGGGGAGCGAGCGGAGCGGAGCCCGGACGGTGCCGCCCGGCGCGGAGCGAAGGGAGCGCGGCGCCATGCGGGGCCCGGGGCTGGGGCTGGGGCTGGGGCTGCTGCTGGGCGCGGCGTGGCTGGCGTGCGGGCAGAACGAGACGGAGCCCATCGTGCTGGAGGGCAAGTGCCTCGTGGTGTGCGACTCCAACCCCACCTCCGACCCCACCGGCACGGCGCTCGGCATCTCCGTGCGCTCCGGCAGCGCCAAGGTCGCCTTCTCCGCCATCCGTAGCACCAACCACGAGCCCTCCGAGATGAGCAACCGCACCATGATCATCTACTTCGACCAGGTGGGGCGGGCGCGGCGGGGCTCGGGGCGGCGGGGCTCGGGGCGCGCCGCCGCGGGAGAAGTTGCCGGGGCCGGGCTGGGACGCGCCGCCCCGCGGGGCCCTGCCCGCGGGAGGGGGGGCGCTGGGGGCCGGGGGACAGCGGGGCCGGGCGGCAGCGGCCCCGCGTTGGTGCTGACTGTGTCCTTCCCTTACAGGTACTAGTGAATATCGGCAGCAACTTCGACTCGGAGCGGAGCACTTTCATCGCGCCCCGGAAAGGGATTTACAGTTTCAATTTTCACGTGGTGAAAGTGTACAACAGGCAAACCATCCAGGTCAGCCCCGAGCGCCGTCGCCGGGCTCCGCGGGCACCGCGGGAGGGAGCGGACGGGTCGGCGGCCCGGCGGGGCCGGGGCCGTGCGGGCGGCGGGGCGGGACGTGCCCCTTGGCCGCCGCGGGGAGCGCAGACCTGCGGCGATCCTCTGCTCGAGGGGACGGTGCCCAAGGGGCCTCGGAGTCCCAACAGGCCTCCGCTCGGCCCCTGGCCGCATGAGCCGTCCCGGGATGGGAGGTGGCTGGCCGCCTGCCGCCCCCTCCCAGCTTGGCCGGGCCCTCGGACTGCCCAGTGCCGCGGAGCGCTGGCGGGAGCATCCCTGCACAGAGCCCCTGGGAACCGCGGCCCCTGGCGGGCTTCTCACCCACTTTCCTGTGGCAGAAGACTTCATAGGGATTTGGGGTTCGGGGAGGTGCTTATGGCATGGAAACGATAATGAATCTGTGCATGTCTCTGCAGCTATACGTACATGCCTTTTCTATGGGGTTTGATGCATATGCTGCTTTAGGTAGGGTTAATAAATTACCGGCCTGAAGCCAGGTAGCATAATAAAGACAGGAAATCTGGCTGTATAATGATACACTTCGCAAAGGTAAATGGACAGCTATATAACACCGTTATATATATAAGCCATCGTGCAAGTGGCTTAACACCTTTAGATTGGGCAGGTAGCGTATTATTAATGTGGGGTATGCAGTCCCAGGGTCATTAACGCGAGCTTAGCAGAGCTTATTGACTGTGTTGTGGCATATTGTCTTTGCTGCCTAACAAAGGAAAACTACCCCTTGAATGCACTTCAAAGGCCCTGACTCTGGCGGCTGTGGCTCTGCTCCTCCTGTCTCTGAGGTTTCGCATAAAGCCATCTTTCAATAAGTACAAGCAGACCTCTTTTCATAGCCTGAAAACACAGGCACCCTATTGAAATTCTCCAAAATAGGATCAATGTCCTTCTTTATATGCACCGGGTGTTTTGATGTGGTTGTCGGTCTAAAACACTGGTGAAAGACTTCTTCCTTTGGAGTACATACCTTAGCTGGGTTTAGATTGATATTTCTTTTTTATGGGGCTGGAGTTTCAGCTGTCAAAAGAGGCCTTTCCTTAACTAAGCATTTCGCCTGTTAGATGAGCCCCAGTGGTGTCATTGTCTGACTTTAATTGACAGAGGGCTTTGTTTTATCTTGCTCTTTAGGTGAGTTTGATGCTAAATGGGTGGCCAGTGATTTCTGCCTTTGCAGGGGACCAAGATGTGACCCGAGAAGCTGCTAGCAATGGAGTCCTGATTCAGATGGAGAAAGGAGACAGAGCTTATCTAAAACTGGAGAGAGGAAACTTGATGGGAGGCTGGAAGTACTCAACATTCTCTGGATTTCTAGTGTTCCCACTTTAAATCACTCCTCATCCAAGAAAAGGGAGAAATCTCTTACAAATTCCCAAGTCAGAGCTGGGTTTGAAGAATCATGGACAGCAGACTTTTTACATTCAAATATTAAAGAAGCTTAATCCTGCTTAGGTTTGTGTACATCTGCTTTGAAGAATTACTACTTATTTTTGTTGTGTTGCAGCCAACAGGCGGGAGACACTATAATTGATCAAACCCCCATTTATATTCTTCTCTCTCCTCCCACAAAATTAGTTCCCATCTCTGTGTCATTGGTGTAATCTGCCATTGTTCCCCCATGGCTTCTGCCTCACACAAGTAGACTTTAGATATTTTCATTGTCCTTTACAGCATATTTTGTAGTTTTGTTTTTAAAACATGCTAATCTTGACTCTTTCTCTGAGTTTAACTTTTAAAAAAAGAAAAAAAGCAAAGTATTTTTTGAATACATGGATGCCATGATGGAAGGGAAAATGCAATTCTTGCTGTGTATTGGCTGGCAAAAGGAAAAATTTCTACGTGAAGAACTATCCACAGCCAAGGCTGACTAGAGTATTTCAATATTTCTATGTAATTCTGAGTGATTGTGAAATTTAAGGCTGCTAAATGTTTTGATGCTTGTTTTGCTCTTGTACAACGTGGCCCAACTAAACGCCAGGAAGTATATTGAACTTTTACTATTACTCTGTAATATATGTGTGAATATTGAAAATTAATTTTTGCTTTAATTCAATAAAGTTTAAATGGGACTTTTATTTTTCTTAACCAGAAATAAGGTTTCTCAATGCAGGTAGGCGGGGGAAGGAGGCTCGGCGGGGTCCCGGGGCTGCTGCAGGGGGACCGGCTCGGGGGGTGCGGCCCCGGCCCCGCTGCCCGCAGCTCCCCCCGCACGGGGCCCGCAAGCCCTGCGGGCGGTGCTGGCAGCCCGAGGGGACCTGTCGATGGGAGGAAGGTTCTGATATCCAATTATTTATAGCATTTATCTGTATTATATTCTCTAACCCCGATCGCATTTTATACAGCCGCCTAAAACCACCTGACCATGTGCACTCGAGGCTGGTACTATTGATTCGCTGGTATTACTTGTTTACCGTCTTTTGAAGATATAAATGCTATAATTTTGCAGTACTCAAAGAGATTACTACTTTTATTAAAAGGTGCGTACCGAGGATTTCGATTGTATCTAAACTTTAATGTGAAATAAATCGGTGAAACGATCCCCGGGCTGTGTGCGTGGCGGGGCTGCCCCGGCTGCGACACCAGCGGAGCCGCGCGAATCCCCGGCACCCGGGAAGGAACTTAATTAGCTCCAATAAGGGAGGGGGGGATTAATACGAGAACAATAAGCAACGCTTCTCGCTTTATTCACAGGTTCTGCCCTGGAAACAGGCCGGCGGGGCGGGCGGGGACGCGCTCCGCGAGGGGCGGCGGTGGGGAGCGGGGTCGGCCGGGGATGGCCGCGGCTCTTGGACTCCAAGTGGAATACACCAGCCTGCTTCAGCTCCGTCTCCTCTGTCACCCCCGGCGCGGGGGCCAAAACGCCTTCTGGCCCCTCGGTTGCCGCCCGGCCCAGGTGGTGCTTCGCGCCCCGCAGGAGCAGGGGAGGCTCGGGCCGGCCCTCCTCAAGCCCTGCCAGCAGCTCTCCGGGAGCCTCGGCACCTGCTGGCCAGGAGCCGTGCGAGAGAACGACTGAGACTTATGAAGAAGGAATAATGCCGCCGGGCTGCGTTCACCTGGAATTACAAACTGCTCAAGATAACCAACACATAGCATTCTCTGACCGCACGCTCGGCTCTCAACGCGAGGCTCTTTTATTACTCTCCCCTGGAGCCTCTCACACCGCGCCGCCTCCCAGCCCCGTGCCCCCTTGGCGCCCTCCCCTCCAGAACGGCATGGTCAGGGCGAGCGGAGCAGACCTTGCCTCCCGTGACGGCGGGGAGCGGGCAGTGGGGGAAAAAAAGGGGGAAGAAACAAAAATTACTAGGTTACAAGAGAAAGGAAGGCGGCCCTGTGCCCTCCCCGCCTCATCGCGTCGGAGCCAGGCAACAGCTCCCGGCCCGGGCCCGCCGCGGGGGATCCCGGCGATCGCCGCAGGTGCGGGGGCTGATGATGCTGATGCTTGTCTTTTGTTTTTCCCTTTTCCCTCCTCTCCCTTAACGCGAAACAAATAAACTCGCCACCTTCCGCTGAAAGTTTTCCCCTGGTTCTGAGCGTCTCATTAATATTGTGCAGCTGGAAATTACATTACTCCGATCGCAGCAAATCGCTGCTCTGCGGTTGTTACAAAACGCCGCCGTGGCTGCTTGAAACAGCCTCGTCTGCTCCGCGCAGCGAGCCCGCCACTCCTCTCAGCGATGCTCCCCTCAGCGAGCCCCGCGCCTCGGGGCCACCCGGAGGCCCCGGTGGGGCGGGAGTCACTCCTGGCTGAGGAGGTAAAGCCGCCGCCGCCCCGAAACCCCCGTCACGCCGGGCCGGGGAAGCCTCCCTGTGTCCTGGGAGGGGGCCATGGCCCGGGACCCCGCCCCGGCTCCCTGGAGGGGCGGGCGGGTCCCGCCGCCTCCCCGCCCCAGCTCGGCCCGGAGCTGCCCCGGCCCCGGTCCCGGTGAGCGCGGGCCGTGCGTCCGAGCGGCGGCGGGGCTGGCCCGGTGATTTACCTCAGCAGACGCGTTGTGTTTAAAAACAGCCCCTTTCTGCCCTCCCTGCGCCCCCGGCGGGCAGGGGCAGGAAGGCTGTGGAGGTGCCCCCCGAAAGGGCTGGAGGGAGACGGCGGCCGGCCGGGAGAAGCCTTCCTTGGCAGAGCCTCCCGGGGCCGGCGCTGCCCGACGGAGCGAGCTGGGCTTCCCCAGGCCAGCCGGTCACACCCACGCTTATCGCCATCTCCACCCGTAACCGGTGCTTTGTCCCCTTGTTTATAGCGGGGAAATGTTAAATGGTTAATTGTTAAATGGTTGCACCCGCTCGGAGCCCCTTCTCATCCTGGAATCCGGCCGCACCTGGGCGGGCGAGGCAAGGCCAATTTCCTGCCTGGGCAACGCCGGGCCCCGCGAGCCACAGGCGGGTCCTGGGAGGAGAACGGGCTCTGAGGGGGCGACCGAGCCGAGGGAACTGGACACAGGTGCCATTTGAAGCGGCGGAGCCGGACGGGCCGGTGGGTCTGGCTGCGGGCACTGCTGTCCGGGCTGCGCGGAGCCGGAGACAGAAAAGGGACTTTTGGCTTTGTCCGGCAGCCCTGCCACGGCCGGTAAGCAGCGGGCGGGAGCCACGAACGGCCCCATCACCCAGGGGTCCCTCGCAGGGAGGCCGTGTCCCCTCACGGCTCCGGCGGCCTCGTCCCCGGCCGGGGCACTGCTGGGCTGCTCGGGGCCGCGCTGCCTCCAGAAATGAGCTGCTCGCTACCCTGCTTTAATGTGTTTTCCGTTGATGTATGTAATGTCTGATTGAATTTATTGCTGATTAGCGTTGAGCATGAGTTTACACAACAAGAAATTATGTTTCATTCAGTTCATTAGCATGTCTAGTGTTTGCTTTATGAGCATATCATTGATGGTAATGACCAATGTTGATTGATTTCTAATGCGAATATAATTACACAATGTAGGGGAATAAAAGGGAAAATCCACATTTTTAATTGTTGGGTTTTTAGGGACTGCGTGTGGGGGCGAAGGGGGTGGACAGGGAGAAACAAACCAACTCTCTTCTGCGCAAACGATGAGAAGGTACAGATTAATGACTCCAGCAGGAGACGGGGAGTTTGGTCCAACAGAAGAGCAAGTCAAATGCAGTTAACTCAGGGAATAGTTAATGCACACTCGACAATGCAAAACTCAATTTCCCCTCGTCTGCCCCCCAGGTACATCTGGAAGCCCGATAAGTTGGTTTGGAAGCGGCGGTTCCCGAGGAGCCAGCGGAGGCAGGGCTTCGTGCATGGCCGGGCAGCCGCTCCTGCAGCCCCGCCGGCGGCTGCGCGGCTCCGGGGCAACGCCGCTGCCGAGCGGGGAGAGCAGAGCCCTGCCCGGGGTCAGCGGAGCTGCTCGCCCAGCTCTGCCAGCGCCACTGCCGCCCCCGGCAGCGAGCCCTTGCCCGCATCCTTCCTGCGAGCTGGAGACGGAGACCGGCGAGAGCTGGAGAGCCCCGGCAGGAGCCGAGCGGAGAGCTGCAACAGGTACGGGAGCGGGGCGGGCTGGCCACCGGAGCCATTTCAGAGGCAGGGAGGGGAGTGTGAGAGAACTGTGAGGACTGGGCGTGAGGAAGTTGGAAGCAGCTTGTGTACTCCATCTGATCTCTGTTCTTGAGTGTGACCTCTGAGAGCGTCCTTTCCACTAAAAGGGAAAGGTGGCCTGGGAGGGGAGAGATCGGGTTTTGCTGGAGGCATCTCCAGTGGGATGTGCAGAGGGAGAGCAGGAGGGCTCTGAGGAAACCCCTGTGGTGCAGAAATCCCGGGAGGGACACAGGCACACTTGTTGACCTGCTTTAGTTTCACCGTCAGACACGGTCAGTGGGTGAAGTGCGAGGTGTATTCTGTCAGCTGAGAGTTGCCAAAAGGCCTCTGTCGTTGCTTGCCCAAAAAGAAAAGAGGCCTTGTGTTTTTTTTCTGGAGAGTGAAATAAGCTCTGTGCCTTGCATGGGAGGAGAGGACTCAGGCAAGGCTGGCAGTGCTGTCCCTGTGCCTTGGGGCACTCTGAAAATCCAGTGTGGGCTGGAGTCGGTGATGCCTGAACTGGATGCACTTCCCCTTCCACTAGTACCTCCTTCCTTCCTTCCCTCCTAGGTGTATTCCTAGGGTTCAGGGCAGTGGGGTTTGGGGTTCCTCTGTTCCAGTTTTCCAAGGCAGTGTTGATCCCAGTGTGAGCAGCTGTGCACATCGGGGTGCAGAGCATTCTGGTTCTCCCCCATGGCAACTTTGAGCCTTTTGTTGGATAAGAGAGGAAAATAATGCCATTGCCTTTCTGCAGCTTTATACAGCTGGGGAGATGTGGTAATGGGCCATTATTCAATATTTCACCAGTAGCTCTTGGGTTCTTAGAGTACAGAATTCCTAAAGTGAAACAGTTGTTCTGAACTCAGGATATATCTGGTGTTCTAAAAAACCCTGTTTGTGAATTTTTTCTTGGGGAGGGAATTGTGGAGCTATTGGAGAATGGGTCTAACTTTGCATGAGCGTGTCAATTTGAAGAACATACCCAAGGGCCTCCTGCCTCTTGTGCCTACATCACTAAAAAAGACAGGTTCAGATTATTTTTGAGTCTTCATGCGTGCTGCTCGTGGCACTCTTGGTGTCATTGACCTTCTAATTGACTGAAATTCTGCTAAGCTATCAGAAAAAAAGAAGACCCCAGAAAGAGATGTTGGAAGAGTTTAAGCAAAATGAAGACAAAAGATGTGAATAATTGTCATTCACATTAGTAATTTATGTTGCATACAGTATGTTCGAAGAAGCATCAGTGCTTCAGCTGCAGTTATATATCCAGGGTTTGTTTTTTGTTGTCTACACAATACTCATTCAAGGACTAAAGGTTCATGGGAGGACTCCTGCTTTGTTTGCAGTTAATACTCATCCAGCTTGTAGTGGAAATTCTCACTGCATTGTTGGACTTCATGCTAATAAATTTTAATGTGCTTTCAATGTTTTGGGCTCCAGGGTCATTCAAGTCAGGGTCATCCTCCTTGAGCTGTTTCTATACTGAGAGTGTTTTCCAATTTTTCCAGTAGTAACAACCCCTTTAAAAAGTAATTATTTTATGTGGAAATTAACATAGTCCTGAACCTTTTCTGTTGATAAAGTCCCATGCCACTAATTGCATGACAGCTGGCTTTGGTGTTGATGTCACCAAAGCAGGTCAGTATTTCTTTCTGTTGTGAAATAAAAATGCTGAGACTTAAAAGTTATCAACATGTCATGTTGCTCACTCTACAGTTCTTTCCATCAAAATTTCTTGTATGACTCTTCAGGATATTGGTCACTCTGCTTGATATGTTGACCTGATAAATACCATTTCCACTGAAAGAATGGAGAAGTATTTTGTTCTTTGCCATGCATGTGGTACTGTTCCTGATTTTGTAATTGTTAAAATCTGGTCCACAGGACTTGAAATTTCATGGGTCAGTTATCCTTCCTACTTTGATTCTCCCCAATTTTTTCAGCATATGTTGAATCATGTTTCAAAATTGTTGATTGGCATGGATTCATAATTCCCTTTTGAATGTTTTTATAGTTTCTTTAGTTGGTTTTGTATTTCCTGGCTGACAGTGGAGCTGAATTTCCCTACAATTCTGTCTGTTGAGGTGTGGGGAAAGAGAAGCTTTTGATGTCTCTCTTTTTAATCTGGTTTTATTGTTCCTTTGCTGTCTTCGGAGTGATTAATCTCAGTATTTTAGTCTTCGAAGAGCCTTTCCAAAGGCTCAATTGTTCACACAGTCCAGAGGATTGCAGCCTCTAGTTTTGAAACACCTCCTTTGAAATGGCAGGACCAGCTCTATCCAGAAGAGTGAGATGAGGCTCAGCAGCTATTATATCCACAGCAGAAATTCCAGCTCCTGTAGCTGTGCACTTTGTCATGTGGCCAGCTTCTTGCAGTGCTGCATTGAGCAGAGACCTTCACTGAGCTTTCTGCAAGATTCCCAGGCCCCCGTTGTGGCTGGATTAAGCTGATTGAGAGCTCTGCTGGGAATCAACCACCATTAATGTATGTAAACCTACCAGCTTTGCATTTGGCTTATTGTGTACATGAACAACTGCACAGCTCTGACCAAACTTGGAATTATTTTTTTGGCCTGTGTAGAACTAAGACATCACTGTCTTGAAGCACAGGTTTAACATAGCATTTTGACTTGTGGAAGTCATATTTATTTTCCTAATGTACATAGTGGAAGGACTTTGGAACAAATACATTGAGAGAAAAGTCAGCTTTCCTCTATAGGAGGAAGAGGAGGATCTTTTTTGAAGCAGAGATGCCAGGGCTCAGTTTTGAAGATATGGTTTTAATTCCAGTGGGTCATTAAATGAGTTTTTTCTGCTGACATAAATTTGCATAGCTGTGTTGTAGTGCAGATTCTTGCAACTTATTCTGCCCGTGGGATATTATGGCAGAATTCAGGAAACTGCTGTCACAGAAATACGTCCCAGTCCTATTTCCTAAATTGTTGCAAGCAGTGTAGTAGATACACTTGCATGAGACAAGGATTATTTGGATGACCAATTTTGAAGAAATACATTCATATTTCTTCTTCTCACATTTAATTTTATTTTTTTCATGGAACCTTACATAACACAAGTGAATTCTTCTGGCCATGTTTTCAAGATCATGTAAGTGTTCTGGATAACTGTTGAGATACTCAATCATTTCAGTGGTAAACACGTGGTGTAATGATGCTGTCGTCCAAAAAAATGTTGTCCAAAGATGCCTAGGATAGATTGGTTTGTTTGTTTGTGGTTTTTGGTTTGTTTTTTTTTAAATAACTGGAATGTCATTGAGTGGTCCAGTGTTATCTGGATAAAAAGATTTTATCTATTGTAAATTTCAGTCAGTGTAGGGTTTTAGGTGCATAGTCCCATAACAAATTTTCCTCTTTAAAATATTTATATATTTTGAAGATGAATAAAAAAAAATAAAATCCATTAAAAAGCATTGAAACTTAATATATCAAGTACAGTATTCATTTAAATAGTATCTGCTATTATTTTCTCTTGAAACTGTCAATGGTCTTAGGAAGAAACCACCTCTCCTCTCTTTACTAGCAGTTTTTCAGATGGTATTGAAGATTTGAATGCTTGTCCTGTGTGGGAAAGGACATAGTTGAATTGTTTTGGAGTTATTTTAAAATAAAATGAGTAAAGTGCTCACAAAAAATGTGGAGAACAAAATATCAAGGACAATCAGTTTTTATTTCTGACAGTTTTGCGTCATTGTGGCTGAGATGGTCATAGTGTGAGGTAGTGTTGGCTCCTGACACCAGGCAAACTGAAGCTGCAGTTCTCTAGGCCAGCTAGTCAGCACCCAGGTTTGGTCATGACTGCTTTATGCTCAGAACATGGAAATTCAGCCAAATCCCTTTGGTTATGCTTCAGCAGCTGGGAAGATGAGTCCTGTATAATCAGAAATCAACTGCAGAATGGTAATTTTAGTTTAATGCTTTTAATGTTCCCTTACTGTATTGTGCTTTCAGCAAAGCTGAAGATGTTGCAAATACAATATTGGGGTATGGCTTATAAATTGATATAATTAGGAGCTGGTCTGATCAGTGCTGTCAATGTCAGCACTTTCCAAAGAAGGCAGGGCTGTTCAGTCAGTTTGGCTTCATTCTCTCAATTTGAAGCTGTGTGAATATATTTTATATTTTCCAAATGTATCTGTCACATCCTACCTTAACGGTGACAGCGTATCACATCACACTGTGTCTCTGTCTTACTGTATCTGCACTGGTGTCTAATGAATGCTTCTGCACAAAGGCTGCTGTACACCGTGCAGCTGAGTGAGCTCCTGCCTGACTCAGATGCTTTCCACTCAGCACTTTACCTCTGCAGTTTATGGAAATTTCCCTCCTGTTGCACCGTGGCCGGGCTGCACTAACCCTGTGTCTGCTCTCAGGGGCAGAGGAGGATGGTGGGATGCTCCTTCCTGCAGCTGTACGGCACAGAAACATTTCTGCAAGCTTGAAGCAAAGGAGCTGTCACACAGTAGGATGCACTAAGCCCTTCTGGGCAGGCAGGGTAAGCCCTGGCCACACATGACCAGGTGTAGCAGAGTTTTAAACCCTTTGCCATGGTAGTTTATATCCACATTAGTAATGAGCAACAGTCCTTTATATCTCGAGACGTTTTTTGTATATTTCTTCTGTTGCAGTTGCTCATTTGCTGAGTTTCATCCATGAGTTGTGCAGCTTTTCAGTTGTAACTGGTTTAGTAATCTTTCTTCTCAAAGGCCCAATACTTCAGCCTTGCCAATCAGGAGGAGAGCCTCTTGGCTGTGCTAACTCAGTTTGTGCCTGCCTCCTTGTGTATCGACTTCCTGTCATCTCTGAGATTAACTTAAAATAATCCTTGCCTTTAGTAGCCCTTTGCAGTTTTCTCCACTACCTTTGTAGGTTGTTCATGCTGTGCTTTTCCTTTTCTAGCTTAATTTTTTTTTCTTATTGAGAAGAACCCTGTTGATATTCAGTATTAGGATCTCTGCTGGAAACCAGTAATACATTCATTCTGGCTGAAGTATTGGCTCCCCACATCTCTGACTGGTTCCTCAGGAAAGGATGGAGACAGATACTGATATCTCTAGTTGCTCTCTTGAGGAGCCTACCATTTTGCAAAACACTTAAATTGAAAGTGTGTCCATGGAGTTGAAAACAACAAGGTGCTTCATGATTTTTAAGTTAAGGCACTTAAGCATAAGCTTGCCAGCTCTGTATGCCTTCAGCTAGATAATAGAAGTGCAAGAGCTGTTTTATATTTAAGCCAGCAGATAAAAGTGGCCTTTTGAAAAGTGGAACATTCCTTTAGGAGGAATCACAAGCAATGGTCAACTGCTGTTAAGGTGAATGGCAAAAGTATGTTCATGAAGGCAGATGTAGAGCTTTGTTCTGTGTTTTCATATAAGCCCAAGTGAGCAAGTTTGTTTCTTTGACTAATAAGTTGTTTTAGTAAATATTGTTGAACCTGACTGGCATACTGCTATGTTGTGAAGCACAGTAGCAAAAATCTTGGAAGGAGTTGCTCTACATTGTAGAGTTATGAAATAGCTGAGGTTGGGTTTCTGTGTCTGTTTTGCCAAGGAGGTAAACTGTACCAGTGTCTTTGGCTGGTGTGGTTTACTTTATTATCCGTACTGGATGGGACAGTGACTCTTCCCTCTCCCAGTTATGCATGGCAAAAGAGCCCAGGAGAATTATCCTATTGGAAGCTCATTAAATAAGTATCCGTCCAGGCTTGTGACTGAGCATGAAGTTTCTCATGGTTCAGAGTAAAATGTTACAAGGGAATAAAATTCTTCCCACTAAATGATAGCGAAAACACAGTAGGAGGTATTTTGTTCAGGGAATACAGGCTATTGTCCTACCCTTGTCCAGAAGGCTACATACATCAAGCAGAAGATGTCTTCCTTACATTCCAGCTAAATCAATGTTATTTCTTCCAGAATACTGCTGCTTCCGTTTCTAGAGATAAAAAAACATAGCTCACTGTCAGGAGATAATTCCTTCTCTTGGGCTTTCTGTCCTTGACCAGTAGAAGTTTTTATTTTTCTTAGACAAGGAAGCCTTTCTTTATCCCTGGAAGATTAAATTGTCTTGCTGGTAGATCTGCCTTACTGAAGAAATGGAGGAGGAAAAGCAGATAGGGAAGAAATAGAAAAAAAATAATTTCAACGTATCTTTATAGTCTCCTATTGTTAGGATGTCAATTACTACCATATATCACCTACACAGCAAACTTGTCATAGCTTGGGGTATCTTTTTCTTTTCTCTCCACCTAGAAAATGCATCAGTTATCCATAAAAAAATCTTTTTTATTGCTGGACTCATCTTTAAAGTATAGCTGTGATGCTCAGAGGGATTTACTTTTTTAATGTCCTATTCAAAAGGATGAATGTTAAAAGATCATAGTTTTTTAAACTCCAGTTGTGTATTCCATGGGAATAATTGAAGAAACTTATGCTCTTTTCAGCTTTTTGAGTTGGCACAGCTCTTGTTTCAAGTGCTGATGCCTCACACAAGAGTGGTCAAGCATGGTAAATTCAGCGGTGTATCTGTAACTGGGGGCTGTGATTTAACTGCAGCCCTCCTTTTGATGAGTGCAGAGTGCTTTAGTTACTGTAAACACAGATTCTCCAAAACAGTGTTTAGGAGAAGGAAGAAGCTTTAGGAGCTGGGAAAGCCCCAGATTTCCTGTGCAATGGGTCAAAGGGGAGCCAGCCCAGCCATGCCTGGCCCATGGGGTCGGTGTTCCCGCAGCGGCGCCGTGTCCGCGGCTGTGTGAGGTGTTCTTGTGGGCAGCTCTTAGCAGTGGGCTTTGCCTCCACAGCAGCCAGACACCCAGAGCAGCAGGAAAGGCAACCACTTATTCACAAAATGCATCAACTTGCAGACCTTAGATACAGATCTTCTCTTTCCTTGGTGCTGTGGGAACATGAGCTGACTTGTGCTCCTTGGAGCCCAGATATTCCTCCCACCCTTGGAAGGAGGTGCAGGTCATCACTACACCTTGTGTGACCCTCTGAGAGCAGCTCCTGTCCTGAATGTGCTTTACTTTCGAGCTTCAGCATTGACTGTGGCCGGGAAAAGTTTGCCAGGAGGGCTCCCAGCTCTCCCTGGGGACAGAGGGAGGATAATGAAAGCAGCTGAAAGGTGAGAGGGGTCTGATAGTTCAGCTCTCCCTTGGTCAAGTTCTCCCTCCTTGATCTACCTAGTTCCTTATGTACAGTCAGTCCTCTATTCCTTTCAATTAGAGCTCCATCCTACTTTTCTGTCCCTTCCAGTTTGTGGATTTTAATCCTCTCTCAAGTATTGTATTATATTTCTTGTATTTCTTCTTTGCTTTCATGACTCGGGACTTTTTTTTCCTCATTTCCTTCATGCTATGTCATTTCTTGTGGCTGGAACAGTGTCCTCCTTTTCTGAAAGGAAACATCAGTCCAGCTGGAGGATTAAGGGAGATTTTAAAATAAATTCATAGGGAGTCTCAAAAACTGGAAGAAAATGGCAGCAAGTTTCAAGTGAGCTTTATTTCTGTATAATATAATTCATAATGTTATCAGTATCTATAAAAGCTTAAAGAAAAGGCAGCAGTAGGGTTAAAAAAAAATCAAAAGCCCTGTAAAAGATATAAAATTAAATTTTAAAATACTGCAGAAGAGGAGGAGGGGCCAGAACCCCAATAGCAGGCTGTTTGAAAAACACCTTTGAAAAGATCTAAAACAAAGCCAAAAGATGGAAGAAGTTCCCCCAAACCAGCAAAAGAGAAGCCCACCTAGGCCAGTTTAAGTGAATAGGTTAGGAGCTGAAGAGGAAGAGAAGGTTCAGCAATTTTTGTTTATGTTGTACACAGAAAGAAGAAATAACCACAAACTTTCCTCTGGGTAAAGGGGATCAGAGAAACACTGACAACAGAATATGATTATATTGCTCAGGCAGAGTTTAAAAATACACAAACAATCTCTCAGCTTTCTCTTCAAACTTCCTTTCTGTCTTTAAATAACCAAAAACCACAAACCACCACAAAATATAAATCTCAAAAATGAGCCATCAAAATTACAGATTCTTCTTTAAACCTACTTTTAGGGGTTAGTTTACAATTTCTCTTCTGCTGTAATGAACATGATTAAAAAGATAATATTTCCTTCTATACCACCTTGAAAAGTAAACAATTCAATGGAGAACTATAATTACAAAATGTTCCATGCTCTACTTTCATTTAACACTGCATTTCATACCAGCTACAGCTGCTATTACCAGGAAAAGATTTGTATAACCTCTGTCAAATTTCCCACAAATGGAACTTTTTCTGCCACCAATGTGGACCTACAACTTGTGGCATGCTCCCACAACCTTTGCTTGAAAGAAAAGCAGAACTGAATGAGATTTTGATAAGAGTACATCAACAAAATAATGATGAGTTGCATCAAAAGACACACCACATTTAGTTTATTTGTCCTAAGCATGGTTATCATCATCTTGCCCCAAAGACTATTTTCAGGTTGTAGGAATCTGCCTAAATTCCAACTTACATAGTAACATTGTTTATTTATTTATTGAGGCAAATGATGATTTCCATTTGGTCTGGTGTGTAGCAGTCTCTGCTTGACTGCATATTACAGCTGTTACCTTAAATGTTCTGCCTTGGGCCCGTGCAGCATTAGGCACTGGCACATTGGAAACGAGGAACGCTTCTTCCACTTACACAGCTGAGCAAGTAAGGAAATGGGTGAATCTTCCCTGATCCTGCAAGAGAAAGGTTGCTGCTTCCCTGTTCCCAGTTAGCTAAATTGTTTTGTAACCAGGACAGATTTGATTTGGGAAGTGATGATGAAATCTCAGACAAAACAATGATTTTTAATTTGTTGATGTGTCAGGTTGTTCCCACGTGAGAATTGTTACTTCTGCTTGGGCCTGCTTTTCTCTTTTGCTGGTAGAATGTTAGGTGTGTGGGGCTAGTGCACATTACTAGTGTTATGGTATTCAGGACTTCTTTCCTTATCAAAAAAGCAAATTCTAGGTTTGCTCTTTCAAACCTCAGATATTTAATTTTGCTGTTGTGTTCCCACAATGTCATCTTAGTAGGTTGATCGGTTTGATTTGATTTGAGTTAGTTCTAAATGTTGTTCTGCAGAAACAGGAAAATTGAAGATCTCTATCCCAGGCTAGAGGAGTAAAGACCAAGCTGTGTGACCATTCCCTGGGTGTGTCAGATCTGTGTGTAAACTCCAGAGACCCCTGATGGGATGCTCAGCTCTTATGTGATACCACTTGCTAATGCTGCTAACTGCCCTTGCAGAATTCACTTAAGCATAATAAGGTACATATTGGATGAGGATAAAACCAGCTAAGCTTTGTTATGTGACTTGCATGCCTGGTAATGAATAGAAGGAAGGCACACACCTTCATGAACAGAGAAATTTAATATAGTCTCTTCCTGGAGTTGCACCTGTGGGACTGAAAGTTTATTTCAGCATTCCAAGGGCAATAAAAATCTAAATTTAAACTCAAAATGTACTCAAAAGAGTATTCAGAGGCTATGTTCTGTTCAAACTTTGTTTAGGTCATAACTGCTTATGTAAAGTTGGTTTATACCAGCTAGTTATGCCTTCTGGTTTTGAGCAGTACCTCTATTACTAGGAAAGGCAGAGCAAATGGAGGGGATGCATCTCAAAGCTCAGCTCTGCATTACTATTGCATTTAATTCAGCTCTTTAGTGCTTAGTGCAGAGCTGTGAGGAGAGATTTGTAGCACTTAACCTCCCTTGTGCAGACACCTTTAAATCTGTTCTGATCCATTCCAAACATTACACATCTCAGATATTTGGGTTTTGAGGGAAATATGAAAGGCAGAGGTGAAGAAGATGCTGGGTGAGGGTTTGCTGTAGCAGGTAAATGTTAATTATAAACACAGACTGAGTGTGAACAGGAACCAGGTCCCAGCCAGTGGGCCCTCAGTTCAGAGTTTCACTGGTCCATTATGTCTCGTGAAATCTGCCAGCCTGACTCAGCAGAACTGAACATTTCAACTTTTCTTGGAGCAGATATCGATGGGAGTGGGCATGAGATGTGAAAAGTGCTGTCTCTCTGGCTTCTGTGAGAGAAAACTGCAAATTTTTAAGCATTTAAAATACTGTTTGGGGGAAATAATTAAAGTTACCAGCCATATTTATTTATTCTCGGTTTGTTCATTCTTTGAAATAGTTCTGCTATGGGAAGCATACCCAATATTTAAGATATTTGATATCACAACAAAGACTGAAGAAGAATAATTTACATAAAAATACCACTTATTATTCAGGAAAGGTCAAAAAAGTTTCAATATGTTGGAAGACTAATATGCATAAGATGTAATCTCCAAAACTGACAGTCTAAAACTGCAAATAAGTACACAAAAAACCCAGCTGAAGAGAAATCCTTGCATTTTATAAACAATAAGATATATTTTAAAATAATCTTTTGATAAAGGTTTCCACTACTTTTTGTTTCTTCTGCATCTTGCCAGTCCCTCTTTCCCATCAGCCCATTTTAGGTACCCTCTGTCCATTTTACCTGCCTTCCCAGATGTACTTAGACGTCCTTTCTTCTTTTGATATCTGTTTCACCATGACTACTGCATCCTTATCATTTCCTACACTTTTTGCATTCACTGGCATTCAGCCATTAACATTGCAAAATTTTTTTTTCCAGTCTCATAATAGTTTTATTACAGTTATAGGGTCCAGTCTGTTCCTTTGTGAACTGAAATTCCCACTAGTCAAGTTTTCATTTGGTGAGTACACACTCAGGATTTCCTCTGGTATCTGTTGTTGGAAATCCAGATTTCCAACTATCAGAGCCACAGCTGACTCAGCTTTCCTGAAAACAGCACATAATTTATTTTCTGTGATTATCTCACTTCACTCATACTAGATTTGTTGTTTCCTTGTTCATTTTATTAAAGCAATTTTATAAGATGGTTTCTCTTCACTAAAAGGGCTTTCCAGCCATGAGCAAATGTTAGATATTCCTAACATGTGTGCATGCATCTTTCTACAGTACTTGCCACCATGATCTTAAATATTTACTACTCAGTAGAACTGTTACTTTTAGCTGTGGATGTGCAGAGCCTTTTGTTGCTGGCTGGGATTTTGTTCAGACTGGACAAACATCTAGGTGTTTCTCATTCTTCCCAACTTTATTTAGGCATTTATGAGAAAAAAAGGATATTTTGATTTCTCTTAGTTTCTTTTACATGTGGGTTTTTTTTTTTTTTTTGCTTCAATCTTAATAGTCTGAGAATTCTGGAAAATACAAATTTTCAAAGCAGACGAAACATCAATTGCAGCCTTAGAGGCTTCTCTGGGACAGAGCTGTTTCCTCTAACTCACTGAAGACGTTGCTTCAGGGAGCAAAAAATACATTTGTTCTCCATGGCACTTCATTATTTGGCTTCCTTGAAAGATCCATTTCAGGAGCTGGTTGCTTCCGACAGCAAGAGCAGTTGCTGCAGTCCAGATGAAGGATCTGAGTGTGGCTCTAGAGTATGTGACACAAACATCAGCATGGATAACACTGCTGTTATATGGTAAGCAACTTCACTCATTTGCATGCTATACTGATAATTTGAGGCTGTGGGTATTGTAATAAAATACACATTTATTTTTAGCTGCATGGCTTGCAAGTATTTGCAAGAAATCCAAATGTTTTGGTTTCTTCATAATTATTGTGTAGTCTTTATATTGTGTGTTCTTCACCATAATCTCACTGATTTATTTTTACTCACAGGACCAACAGTGGCAGCTCCCTATCTTTTTAGATTTATTGCACAAGAGTGAACACAAACAAGAGAATTGTACAAATGTAGCCGTGTGCCCAAGAATGGCACAGATTGGCAAAGGCCTGGGTAGGCGTCCTACCAGCCACATGCACATTTTACTGAGACTTCATAACACCTTTTGGTTGTGTGTGAACGTGGTGTGGTGCTACCTACACAGTCCCAAGGAAATGTATAGAGAAGATGTAGTTATTACTTGCCATTAAAAATAGCAGAGGTCCTAGAAAAATAAACAAATTCAGCTTTAGTATCTTCCCCCTTCTCTTAAACAATATTATAGTAATTGAATTTTAATATGTAAGTTCTTTGTAGGTCATTAGTGGTATAATGCTGCACATATGTGCCTCTTCAGAAAACAATTCAGTCCATAATCTCATAATGTTGATTCTACCTGGCAGTTTTATTTGAACTTAATTTCTTTTTCGCCTAATGCTGTTACCCCAAGAGTTATGAGACAGGCATCAGCTGACAGCACCAGGGGAAGGATAGGTATTGACGATAGCATAAAAGCAAGAAGGGAGGAAAAAGAATAGCTATTGTAGCATTTATCAGTATTCTATTAATAGTCTGCTCAGACACAACTGTGGAATAAAACAGACATTCATACTGCAATTTCTTGCAAAGGTTGAAGCTATTCATCTGCATGGTTACAAGGCAGAAGTCTAAAGCTTCCAGGTATTAAAGATGTTTCATTGTATTGTTATAATTGGAAGAAACACCTTTGCCTTGGGTGTAAATACTCTACCTCATTCCCTTTGAAAGGAATGCAGATACAGACAGCCATCCTTCCTAGAGTGCTTTTTAAAATAGTACCTTTACAGTTTAAAACAAAACTATAGCCAAGTACTCTGTGCAGGGAACAGGGCCAGGAGTCTTTTACTTTAGGGCTCAATTGACCATCCACATAAGTGGATGGAAAGCCTCTTATTGTTTTCCATGGTTTTTTATTGTTTCAGTGAAGGAGAATGTTTTCACTGTGTGTACCCAGGTAGAGATAAGTTCCACAAGAACATAATGTTCTTTTTCACTGTAGAAGAGTGGAGCAACAGGATGGAAGAAGTGCCCAGAGGCAGCTGCCAAGTCTGTGAGCTCAGAACCCTGGTCCTGCTCTGGGAATGTCTCTGCTATCCACGGAGAGCTTTGTAAGTTGGATTCTGGGCAGCAGCTGTGCTCTTACCTGTGTTCTCTTCCTGTGCCCTCATGGAATGTACACGTTTTAGGCTGGAACAGAACTCCCTATATGGATCAGGGGCTGGTTTCAGACCCTGTAACTCTGCTGTCCTGAGACACCTGCATTAGGAACGTGGGAGCTGTCGAGTAGAGACACCTGACTCGGCCTCTGCAGGTGTCTCATTCTCTCTCCTTGATATTACAGAGTTTTTAGGGCAGCTGCTTTCTTAATTAGGCACCTCATCAATGTGGTCTGTTAGGGGAATGACATTGGGCTTTGAAAGTTATGAGGGAAAACTTGTGAAAACAAAGTAAGGGGGAATGAAACTAAAGAAAACCAGCCAAATAAACCACACTAAAAAGCAAAAAACACACAGAAAAAAAAAGGGTTAGGCACTTGTTGGTTTTGGCATTAGCCAACCCATGACCTGTTGCTACTTTTCTAGGGGGGCATTACACTTAAAAACTGAAACACAGTTAACATTTTCTTTCAAGTTAATACCCTCAGATTTTGTCCAAGATCTTACTATAAAGAGCTCACTTCATCCTTTGTTATAATGTGATTGTTAAGCAAGGAGAAAGAATTACAGTGAACAATGCAGGTTGTCAAAGATGGAATTTCAAAAGGTCCAAAATACTCCTCAAAATTGGTTGCAGTTACCCAACAGTTTCCCCAAGAAAAATGGAGAAAAATTAAAGAAAAATGTTTTTCATGTGCTCAAATATTTTTATTTTCGTATTAGTGAACTTAGTCTGGTTTAAGACGTGCAAAAAGGATTAAAACTTGCTCACCCCTGAACATTTTGAATTTCAAAAACTGAGCTATTATATTAAAATTATTATTTTAAAGCCTGATTGAGAAAATGCATAGCATATTTTACTTATTTTGAAAAGCTATGTTTTCCTATAACTGTTTAAAGTAATGCATTTGTTCTTTTGGGAAATCCTGGATTCTGAAATTAAAACTGCCATTTGATTTTCAGTTACAATATTTTATTGTTACAATTGTACAACAGAGGTAGTTAACTGGGATCCTTTATAAAACCTATTTAGTCAAAATATTAGGACACTGAAGTGGGTTGAGATTGCATTAGAGAGTACTTGCCTTGTTCAAGTTTCTTGGCAGAGAAAGGAAGAAGAAAAAAAGTAATTGTATGTCAGTATTCCCAGTTGTAAGATTTAGGTATAATTATTCTATGCATTTTACATCATGTGCTCTTCTCTAGTCAGTTGTGAGAGTTTAGGTTTTGCAAGCTGAGTGAGAAAACTTAAAGAAAATACTGCTTTCAGGTGGAATGGTTTTCCATGCTTAAAATTATGAGTGATAATTGGACTGTGTTTCTAAGGACAAGGAGTATTTGGTGACTCTGTAATAATTACACTAATGTCTCCTCGATTTTGCTGTTCACACTAGGCAGCCCTTGAAAGGAAATATTTTGTGTGCACGTTTCTGTTGTCTGCCTTGTGTCAGAAAATGCATGTAAAATGCTACCCAGTCTGACACCTACTTTGTCTCCAGTGTTTTCCTTGTGTAAATGACTTCCCAGCTGCATGGAAATAGGAAAAATGTCTCCTGTTTCAAACAAAACTTTCAGCTTTCTGGAGGTTATTCTTGAAGTCAATGGGAGGAAATCTAACTGCACTTGTGTTATGTGAGATGAACCAGCTTGAGAAAGTCTGAAGATGAACTTAGCTCTCCTTTATTTTGGTGAAAGTTTCTGGCAAGCAAAATACATTGATGAAAGGAAATTTACCCCTCCACCCCTGACTCATATAGGAGAGATTTTGCAATGCACTTGTTTTCATCCAGCTCTATGAACCTTGAGATTTCCACTGCCTCAAAGTTCTAAGAGGAAGCTTTAGTAACTTTGGTACATGAAGTAAAAGGAGACACTTGAAATTATGAATGAGAAATTTAAAATTTAACATTTACAAGGTGAAAAAGAAACCCAGTTACAAGAGAGTAAGCTCTGTTGAATGCACTTTTGTATTGCAGTATTTTAGAAAAACTGTTCACTGAAGATTTTTTTAACACAGAAGCATAAGAAGATAATTCCCTTCTTTGACATGCTTTACCTTTGCAAAGTTCCTGGGCTGTTGACAGGTACAACAAGACATGTGCTACATCTACATGCTATTAGTGCAGCAGGCTTTGAAAAATGTCTAATGCATTGGCATATCTGACAATTTAGGGTATTAGTTAACAGTAAGACTTTGTAAATAGAGTGAATTTTAGTTCCAACTGCTGACTTGAGCATTCAGTCAACATCTGCAGTACAGGGCTGAACAACAAATAATGTCATTTTATGCTATAGAGATAGAAGCTGGCGTTATACAGTGTGTATGGCTCAGCCTTAGAGCAATGGTAATTGCAATGTATTGAAGTTTTGCATTGTAATAAAAATAGAGACCATTAGTGGATACCATTTATGTCATTAGTATTTAGTGTCTGTGTGTTGCAGCTTTTTTAGTGCTCATAAAACTGTCCCTGCTTGCAGATATGTGACAGCACTGATATAAATTTAAATGTTTAGAAATCCATGAGACATAAAATATAGATAGTAAATAGGGGCATAACATTATAGACAGAACCTTAATTTGGCACACAAATGTTTATATATTTGCATGTCTTGTGCAGAAATTAGCATAATGGTGCTCACATTTATGCTACAAATGAACTTGATTAAGCAAAGAATAAGAAGTGAATTAAAACTGAGGCACATAATGCAAAAGCAGCAGAGGATTCTTTCAGGTTCCCTAAAGGGAATTTGTGATGTTGAAAGGTACATCCTCTACATACATCTGGTGGGATATTGATTTTTCTCTTTATAGACTTTTTACTAGCTACAGCACCTGTTCCCCTAACTAGTATTACAGTTGTTCTTAAGAAGTGATTATGTTAATTAAACTATAAAAAAGATAATAAGATTGTTAGGAACTCTAAGGTAGAGATTGGTGGCACTGATTTAACAGCTGTGGGGCCAGCCAGCAGAGCAGGTCATATGGTGTCTAGCCCAAAAGAGCAATATCTTTTGGCCAAAAACTAGAGGCTGGTGTGAGGGCAGGGGAGGAGCTGGCTGAGGAAAGACTTCTTTGGGTGATGGGGAGGGAAGGAGTCCAGGAATAGAGCGCAGGAGAATTTCCCTAAATTCCGAGTGCTACACATGAGACAAGTGTGTGCGTCACAGTTTGGGCTTCCCAGTACATGATTTTTGTTCAAGAAATTTGGCAGCTTGTTTGGCTTCCATGCAGCAGATCTCTGGGAAAGCTGCCTTCTTTCTTTGTTTTAAGGAATGTCACTTGGATTCTGCTGGCAATTACACTAACATCTTAAAGAGGTTCCCACCAAAGTTGATTTTTCCTTAGGAAGTTGCCACCATGGCTGATTTTTCCTTTGAGAGACTTCTCTTTGTGCTTTCCTGACCCTGGTTTCTGCGTCAGTGACAGATTTGAAGCAAGAGATTCTGAGATTTGTCTTCTGCACACTCCATGCCCATTGTCCTCAGCTCTGACCTTTAGCTCCTGGAAACACCCTGCAGGTTTGTCACAGAGCTCTCAGGGGATTTGGAAATCAAATTATACAGCACTAAGGAAGAACACAGAAAGCTATAAAAACACTTCAGTCATTAAGAGCAAAGTGACAGCAAGTGGTGCTAGAGTATGAATCCTTCCAATTAATTTTCCTTTCAGAGCACTTTTTGTAACATTTTTAATTCTAAGTTTGTATGAATTCTTTGGCAACATGTTGTGTCTTTCAAAAGGAAAGAAAAGAAAACCTTTGATAAACCTTCTGAGTCTCTTGACTAAACAGTGATAGTGCCCTGATTTCTTTGAATCCTCATACTTGGGAAAGGTGATAGTGGGAATGTACATTTGCAAAAAGCTTGTGGCTTACATTAATGGTTGTTAAGGTTATAAAATGAGATGCTTTTCAGAAGCTCAAGTAATAAGCAGAAGCAAAACATAAGCTCTCTGTACAGTGAATATAAATAATTCTTTCTGTGGCTTTTAGTATTTCTTACAATCTAATTATGGAAAGTGTTAAACTGAAAATCACATTGCTCCTTTTAAAAACATATTTTTATCTGTTTATCTGTACAAAACAGACCAAAATGTAAATCTGTAAAATGTTTTCCATCTTCAAAGCAGCTGTTTATATTAATTTAAATTCTAAAATCTTTTTGAAACTTTCATTTTTATTTCTGATTGTGGGATTCAGTGTCACTTCTTAGCACATTGAATGCTGATGGCTTTGAACATACAGTATGGCATAGAGCGATAACTTGTGCCCACTACCCTGCTGAGAGGCAATTCTAAAGGAAAAGTGATTTTTTTGCTGGAGTTTTGGCTGATTTTAGAATTAGGGGAAATATTAAAGAGCATTATAAAATAATTCAATTCCTCTACACACCACTAAATTTTTTTTACCTTATTTATCCAGTTTACAGCAGAGGCTGCTTTCTGAAACTATTCTTCACTAGAATTACTAAACTCACTAAGTTCTAAAGCAGGTGACAGGTAAGTTTTGCAGCAAAGAGTGTTATTCTTGACTGGATCTGTGCACACTTATCAAAAGCATATGTAAAGGGAGAAGAATATTGGAGTGATACAAGAGAAATGAGCTCCCCAAGATCTATTGTGTCATAAGGTAGAATGCAAAAGACTATTTGGATTTCTAGCAAAACCTGGATGAAAAAATGCCATACTTCAAGGTGATTCTACTGGCATAATTGGATTAACTGTAGTTACCATAAAACCTGATGCTAAATCCGAGTGCAACATATTCCTTTAAGCAGGACAAGTAAATGCAATGTTTTGAATTGGAAACAAATGTTGAATTGGTGATACTTGAAAGTACCAGTAGGACTGTGCACAGCATATTTTCTTGATAACTTGTTTTCCTGTATTTTCTAACACTTATTTTTTAAGTTCACTCTTGTTCTGACTGCTGGATAATACCTGGTATCTCGCTGCTCCCTTGTGCTTCTGTCTTGCAGGTAGACAGTGTATCCCAGATTCTTACAGGGCACTCAGCTTTATCAGATTACCCAAATTACTACAGGTCACAGCTGAGATGCATTAGAGGAATTTAATAGGAAAGCTCACCCAATATAGGCTCTGCTGTTCTCACTGCTTCTTGTTGCTTTCATAAGAAGTGAGTGAGATTATTGAAAGATTTATTTATAAAATATCCAGTGCAATGCAGCAACACTCCAGGTTTATGCTGAACTAGGTGTTGATCCTGAATGAATGTGGGCATCTGCTGCAGTGCAGATTACAGGTCACTGTGTGACCTCACACATGTAGGTTGGCCTCATCCTCCTTTGTTTAATCTATCTACAAAATTGAGAAAAACAAGGACCTACATGAAGAAACAGGTATGCATCTGGGCACAACTGGCCTGGGTAAATAAATTACAAAGAAGGCAGAGGCTCAGCTGAAGGAATAATAATGAGGAAATAGAAGTCTCTTTGTCTCCTACACACATTTGCCATTAACTTAGTGGTGTGCTGTGTTTACATTTATTGGGCGTGTTTAGTCTCACTGGGCTTCCAGCAGAACAGATCTGGGGTCATCGTCTTTCCCTGTAATTCAGTGGATGAGAAGCACTGTGTGGTTAGGTTTATTGGAGGGAACAGAGGCACAGGCTTTAGTGACTTGTGAATGAATCAATAAAGCATGTTCCTGTAGGTTTCTGAATTGTCTCTTTCATTAAGAATGGAATTGGACAGCAGAAGATTGATTTCTGTGGCAAATCAGAGGCGTTCTTTTAGACCTTAGTTTAAACTGTGGGTTTTTGAAGTCAAAAAGCTCCATCAGAAATATTATACAGGATTTAAACTGCGAAAAGGATCATAAATAGCTTAAATATCCTTTTTCAGAAGACTTTTTTGAACTCAGAATTACATGAGACTTGTTCTTTAGCAATGCCCAGAGCTGACTAAATGAGTGGCAAACTGCTAAGCTCCCACAGCTGAGGATCATGGCTTACAGAGTACTGAACATGGTGTTGGTTAAAAGATATTTGGAAGGGCAAAAATGCACAAAGAAATGTTGCTGCTAAGGTTTTAGCTGAGAATTGTGTTGCTTAGAGCAGCTCCTGACAATGAAGTGTGCTGTGTGATGATTATACAAGTAAGGAACAGTCTTAAGTTTTGACAGAGAGCTGTTTGATTTTGCTTGTTTTTGCAGCATCACCATGTGGCTGTGAAATTCTGAAGAAACTTACCTTTACAGATGTGTTTTTTCTAAAAATTTTTATCCTGCATGGCACATCTAGGCTTCCTTGAGTATGGTAGTGCACCTTGACAATGTTGTTTTAGGACAGTATAATTTGCTTGTCGATAACACAGTGTTCATCTTGGGGCCAGGACTTTAGGTACACATATGTGCCTTTATAGCATCCTGAATCAGTTTCATGGACAGACAAGGGCAGTGCTGCATATGCATTTCCTAATTTTTAATAGGCTCATCAAGTCAAAATTTGTATTTCCAAATCCTCAGGGAAATGGAGAAACATGGATGAGCCACAGTGCTGAGTCTAGACAAAAATTAGCTGAATCTAAATCCAAGAGCAGCATCAACAGTAATACTTAGAAGCACAGAGCTTTATTAGGAATTGATAATTTACCAGGCATTGCTTTCCACATAGGCAATACTGTAAGATGTTGGCTATCAATAAGTTGCTACATATTCCAAAACAAGTTTAAACCAAATAATTTATCACAAGATGTGTCACCTGTTACATTGACTTAGCTTTAAGCTTGCATGTGCATACCTGCAGAGGATAATGGTGTTTTCTAGTCATTCTCTCGAGAGGCAGTTACATTAATTTTCTAGTAATTGCTATCTGTATAAGAATTACATGTTACCTACATGTAGAGGGTTTATGAATTATTCATTGTTTGGTGCAAACCTGAATCTTGATTCTGCCCTGTTTTCCCTTGCTGGGGACTTGTGTAGACAACATCCCCAGCTGACCAAAGAAGCATGTTTATACCTGAAGGGTCCCCAAAAATGCTACACATACAGAATTAAAACGTTGCTGCTGTGGTGTGGTGATAGATGCTGGTGATACAGGGCCTTAGTGGGGGTTTCTAGTTCAATTTTCTGTTGCACGATCAGAATTTGTGATACTGTTTTTGTGGTGTTGTGTCACAAACACTGTCAGTCAGGGTCTTACTAAAGATGGGTGAACTCTTCAGGATCTAGAGGCCTGGGTAAAATACCCAAAGTCTCTAGTAGCTTTTCAGAGGTTAATGGAGTTTTCTTTTGTCTCAGTGTTTTCAGGCATAAATATTTCCCTTTTCAAAGGTGTATCAATTTTTTCAGGCCGCCTTATCATCCAGGAGTAGGAGGAAGTGAGCTTGAAGTATGTGCTTTCTGTCTAGAATAGAGCTTTCCTTGGTTGGGATGAACATCAGCAGAGGAGTTTTCCCAGGCAGGGTTTTAATACTGTCTTTGATGTCCAGAGGAGAATGCAGCCTGCACCGTGTAGGGTTCTCTGAAGCCATTATTAATGTAGCCATAATTAAGGGTCTGTCACACTAGAGAGTAAGAAAGGAGTAAGAGACTGATCAGTACTCATTGCTGAGTTTACAGAAGGGGTTATACAGCACTCACTGGATACAAACCAATAGCTGTCATTCTGGGGGACTATTTTTGTGCTCACTAAAGATGAATTAGTGTACATTATTTACCTTGATTTTCACAGGATCCATTGCAAAGCACATCGAGAAATGGAAGGCCTTTATTCTTTCTTACTCATGAGAAAGATTTGTCAAGTCAGTAAGTGATTTGATTGAAAGAGAGCAGTGAAACTAGTCCATGGTGGAAGATTTTTAAAAAGAGGTGAGTGGCTTTTTTTTTTTTTTTAATTTAACTGTGGTTACATGGCAGAAAACCTGAAATCCAGTAAGTGCGTTGCCCAAAAATTATAACCATCTCTTAGAGATGTGGGAAGGTGCTCTCTGTGTTAAACTAGTCATCATTTCCCTGTGAGAGTGTCCCAAAAAGGAGTGTATTGGGGTCTGCTCAGGAAAAACAGAGATGTCCTTGATTCTGAGCTTTGATGAATCCCTTGTGGTAAAGAGACTGGCCAAGGATGACACCTAAGCAAGCAGTGGCTTTCACATTTCTGAGTGGTGGGACTGCCCATACCTTTGAGTCCAGCTCATTCAGGTGGTGATGTACCAGCATCCCTGGGACCAAAACATGGTCTGCAAAGGCCTGCATGGAGGGAAGGACAAGTCAGTGGGTGGCAGTGATGGCCTGACAATTCAGTTGAGAAGTGGAGTAATAAATGCTAGTGTAAGCCACCAAGACAATGGATTTCCATTTAAGATCAACACTGGAAGTATTTCAATAGGATGTGTTTTACTCAAAAAGGACTTGTGGGGATTGATGCAGAAGTAACTTAGTAAAAATCTCATATAAGAGATTAGACCAGAATGTCTGATGTCCCCTTTAGCTCTTAATAAAATTTTAAATGTTTAACTGGAACCTCTTCATATTAGATTTGGATAGCACTTCTTGGTGGACTTCTCAGTATCTCAAGTGGCATTGAGGTTTCCATGGGACTGTAATTTTGCACGAGCCCATGCTGCATGCCTGGGGACACTTGGCCTTACAATCCTTGCTTGGGTTATACAGACAGCCAGAGTGGAACCAAGCAGCTAAAAAAGACAAATGTGTTGTGGATGAAAAGGAAAGGAGAGTCAGTGAATATTAAAAAATATCAGACTGTCTTAGAAGGATAATATTGTCTTTTTGCTTCAGTTCCACAGATGGGAATTTAAAGCCCTTATGTAAATCCTGATGAAGTGAGGGGCTGCAACAGTTCCCCTGACTTCAGTGGGATAATTTTGAAGAACAGGATTAAGTGATTCTTAGTGGACTGGGACAGAGAAGAATACTGACAACATGGATATCTTTTGCATCTAGGGCTCTTTTTCAATCCCTGATAAAATCTGAACCATAAAGTACATAGTAGGAAATCGAAGAGACAAAAAGATCCAGAATGAAAATTTTGACTCTTGGGGCTTAGCAGAGGGAGGGGAAAACATATAAGCCTAAGAAGTGCACATGGCAGTAGTCCCCAATTAGTGATATTCATCACTAATTAGGGATGACAATCACTGTAGAGCCATAGGGTGGGAGAGGAGTAAGGTCTTTACTGAAGTTCCCCAGGCTGAAATAATGCCGCTTCTGTCTGCACAGAAGGATTTGCCAAAGCTTGTTTTTTCGATTGATATTTTGTTAAAACAGAACACCTGACCAGCAGTGTTGATCTATGCTGTTTTGATGTTCATAGGTAGATGTCATATTAATTTTTTTAAAAAAAATTGATTTTTCTCTGTAGAAAAATAAATAAAATAAATAATTTCAGTTTAAGAGGTCATGTTAAAGAGAAAAATTAGGCATTTACCCAAGCTGAAATTCTTTTGTCATTTCATTTTGTGAAAACATGGGAGTCCCTTAGGCATTTACAGTATTTGGAAATGACTGTCTTACATGGAGCTCTAGGTTACTTCTCAGCTCAGGTTCACAGGTTGGTATGGGTCATAATTATGGCAAGAATTAGCTGAAGACCACAGCAATTAACTCTTTTTATAGCTTATTATTATATTCTAAATACTAAATTGTTGTGTCAAATAGTCTGAGAGACTTGATAGCTGACCCACAGACAGTGCACTGCCTTTGCTTACATACTTAAGCTACTAGTATTCCTGGGAAGATATAGCTTATTAATTCATTATTATTTTATTGATGTTCAATTGATGTCTGATTAAATATAAATTAGACACTTGGTAATAATAATGTAGTAGGATGAGGCAGGTGAGATTCCCCCAGGATAGTTTGTAATGAAGCTTCAAATTTTTAATAATCTTAAACTCATAAATAAATTATTGCAGGTGAAACAAATGCAGAAATACTGAAATAAGCTATAAAAATGTTAAGTGGTGATGAAGAGACACATAATCTGCTGGGAGATCTGTGTGAGAACGTGCATTTGGCACTAAGTCACATCGGTCAGAATCAGCTCCCCACTCCTTCCAATCATTTCATATTTAGGTGTGTATCTGCCCCTCCTATCCCATTGTTATGCTGCACAATCCTGTTCCCAGACACTTTGCTTTGCCTGGGAACAGTGTTAATTTAATGCACTCAGGTGACCCCAGAGGCACTGGAATGACACGGCAGCAGCAGCCCAGAGTGCTGCAGTGATTCCTGCTGTTAGCAGAGCTGCTGGCGAGCCCGGGCGCTCTTCTGGACAGTTGTCTGTGAACTCTTCAGGGAGAAGTCAGGGGGAGCTGTCTCTTTGACCACACTGTCAGTGTTGAGAAGGACACATCCTCTCACTTAGCTATATCTTTCATCTTTTCCTTGGAAGACAGATTTCTCAGGTGCTCCTCTGTTTTTCTTAAAGAGTTAGCAAGGATACCATAAGTCTCCCTTAGAAAAGAAAGGAGAATTTGCCCTTATATAAGGAAAGAAGGAAGTAGACAAGGAGAGGATTCTGATAGTGTATTTGCTGGTTTGTTTGGGGTTTTTGCGTGCCCAATATTCTGCAAAGATTTCAAGAGATCTGAAACCCCCCATTTCTTCAGTAAAAACAGCACCATTATCCCAGCCTTGTAAGACAGAGTGAGATCCCAAGGCAATACTCAATATCTGTGTTTTAGACTCACCATAGCAGGAATTGCAGAAACTCAGCACTTTGTGAAACTGCTGGTAATTTGAAGAGTTAAGTCCTGCAGCAGGTTAGCAAATGTAAAGAAGCTTAGTTCCTAGATTAATTTTGTAGTATTTCCATCTGCAGAAGTACGGGAATACACAAAAGCCTGAAAATCTGGCCCTAGGACCATAGCCACTGGTTTAGACTTTCACCTAAAATTATATTCCAAGAATCTGACGGTTATTGAATGGCCAAAGGGTTGTAAACTAGATATTTGGCTCAATACAAGGTACAAAAAAAGACAAGTATGCTGCTTTTCTGATGTGAGAGACCTTGGTTGCTAGGAGGAAAGCATTCAAGTGTTTGCTTATGTTTTGCAGGGGTGTTAACACTGTGGGATAAACAGATAACACCACGCCTATTAAATAACATTTTCTTAAATAGTGAAACTATTCCCTAATGAAGAAATTGCAGTTATCACATTTCTGTAAAAATAGGGAGTTATGGTATCTATGTAATTAAAGTGCTGGATTTTTCCAAACAAAAATCTGCTGGCAAATATATATTTGTATATTTGTGTAATTGGAGATTTTGAAATCAACTTGTTGACACACAGAAAATTGTTGCTTCTCCCTAACAGGGTTAGGAGAGAAGAGTCATGTGTGATTTGCAGCATCCATAGCAAAATGATGTTCTTTTTGGTAGATATAGTTATTCCTGTGCATCTGCCAGGAAGCCCATGGGTACAGAAAACAGATCCAGCTTGAATCATTCTTCACTTTTTCCATGATGTGCCAGGCCAGCATGGTCTGGTGGAACTGTTTGCCAGTTCCTGTCCATACACTTGCTGACACTTCTCTGGGGAACCACATTAAGCAATTGCCCAGGTCACCAGATGTCTGTGCCTCCTCCTCCTCCACGTGTCAGCGCAGGCTGGGCTTGGAAGAAGGTCCTGCCCTGTTCTTTATGTTGTTTGCACACTGCTCAGATTTCTTGTGGCTTGTGTCAGTGTGACAAAAAGTCCTTTCCAGGCTCTGCTTGCTGCCTTGGATGTAGGAGCGTTGTTAGAGATGAATAAATGCTTTGCAAGATCCTTGCCACTTTCTCATGAAGGAATTAGAGAAGTCTCAAGGCTAGTTTCACACTTGGGGCTCCTCTTTTTTGCCATTTTCTTGTCCTGCAAGAAAATAAGATATAAATTATTTTGAGCGCAACACCTTCTGATTCAACTTTGATGCAAAGGTCTTATAATTGAGAGAATGTATCTGTCTAAGAACTGAAATATTAAATAGGCATTAAACAGGCATTTAAACTGTTTGGAGCCCTATGTGCCTCTGCTGTGTGCACATAAAGCTCAGCTCAGGGAATGCAGCAAACATTCTGCAGCCTCCAGAGATACCTATAAATTTGTGGTTCTGTATTTGCCCTTGTCTCCCTTTAAAAGGCTCTTGTTGCTACACATCTTTACTGAAAGTTACTTCTGGTGAGGCAGAGTAGAGGATAACATTTATAGTAATTGGTAATCAAAAGGAAAGAGGAAACAAAGGAAAAGGCCAATAATGCAAGACAATCATTAAGTGCCAAATATAATTTGTCAAAGGTGTTCCTTCTAAATTGGATGAAGACAGCCTTTTTCAGATCAATACTGCCTCAGTGACTCCAGTACAGTTCTGGTAGCTTTTGGCTAACAAATAGGAAGAATTGATATGTCCTATGTGTTAATATCAAGACCAAAGAACTTAGTGGATTAATAGACCTTGACTGTGGTCAGGTATTGCTGTAAAACTGGGATTGGCAATACGCAAGGGTTGAAGCTGGCACAAATCACATCCATGGCCTGATTAGCTATGAGCCAGCCTCGTAGATCAGCACAGCCAGAAGTTCAAAGTTTCACAGCAAACTGAGCTCAGTAGTAAATATTATCAAGGAGTACATGCCCTGGTTCTTGGTGATCTTTGTGGGAAAACATGTATTGAATTCATTCAGAGTTTGAGCTGCCTATCAGAGGAGGTGCATTAAATATTTGAGCCAGTTGTTGCCCATCTTTATCCACGCATCTTACCCAACCTGATACATTTAATCACCAATATAATGTGTTCTTGCTGTGACTTAGTATGGTATTATATTCTTACCTGATGTTACTATGTGTCAAATACTGTGTTTTATTTCAAAATATATGATGGGACTAGAGAAGCTGATGTCATACAACAGAGGGGTAACCTCATAACAGGAAATGGTATTTCAACTTAAGTTTCAGAGGGGAATGGTATTCTCAGCATTTAGTAGAGCAGAACATCCTGGTAGCCTGCTGACGGGAGCAAGCAGCTCATGGTTCCTTACCTGGTGTTCATTAGCCCTCACTGTGCCATAGGAGCCCCTGGCTCTAGCAGCAGAATTCTACATCTGTGGAGACAAAGCCTTCATAGTCTAAGCAAATCATAAAAGCTTGTCCTGAGTCCCAAGAACAAGTGTTTGCACTGGAATTCAGGCATCCTCATTCACAGCCAGCACAATTTACTTGAGACCAGACACAGTGTGGCACTTTGGTATCCCTTGGGAGGAAGGAGTCATCCATATGTGTGCACACCTACAAACCTCTGCATCTGGCAGTCTCAGAGCTTCCTGAAGACAGCTCTGCAGCAGGAAGGAGCATCCCAGCTGCATTTTTCATCAGGAGAATATGCTAATTTTTGCTGCAACAACTGTATATTACCTGACAATTATTCTCTCCAGTCTCTTGGGTTCACTTTAGGTCTGGTTGTGTTTAGAATCCCCAAATGATTATGAAATAGGTAGAAGATACCTGATAATTTAACAGGCCCTTTCTATTTTTTTCTAAAGCTCTATTAATATAATTTCTTAGGTGTCTGTTAATATAATTTCTTAGGTGTAACCATGTCTTGTTCAACGTCAATCCATTGTGAATCATACAGACACATCAGTGAAAGACCAGAACCTGCTGCAGACTGTGAGCAACAAGAAATTTCAGCTGGCTGACTGCATAAGGGCTTTGCAAGATCACCAATAGTTTTTATATTCAGAGTTAAATAGAGCAATAAGATGGAATTTCAGCTTTAGTGCAATGGGTTGCAGCTCTTCAGTCAATCAAATTATAGTTCAATCAGTTCATTTTAATCACTTCTCTGGAGAGAAGTAAACCCCTATGTTGAAGAATATGCAGCAATTTTATTGATGGAAAGTTTAATTGTTTCATTTTTCCTTACCGTCTGTAACATACTAGACTTTTAATCAGTGGGAACTGAAGTTATAATGAAGTAAAGTCCACTTTCCACAGTTCACAACTAGCTGAAAATAATTGGGTTGAGACTCCCATCCAGACAGTGTAATGCCTCTGGCATTTTCCTGAAAACTACACTTAATTGCTTTGCTGATGTTGTTAAGTGGTCCTAAGGGGGATGAAGTAGTAAAGCTGCTCACATATGCAGGGAAACAATACACAAAAAATACCTTACAAGTCCTTAAAGGAGGACCAACTAGTGACTAGAAGACAATATATTGCACTTTCCCCCCCTTTCCTATACCAAAGTGAACATACAGGAGAGGCTGATAAAATCAACTGGAAATTCTATAAACACTAACAATATTTCTATTTAAGGGCAGTAAGCTTGGGAGCCAAAGTACAGAAAACGTCAAGGCAGAGCTCTTGCAATCAAACCTGCATCTTTAGGCTAGCCCAAGTTGCTTGGCCTTTTTATCCTGAAGACTGGTGAGCTGTCTTCAGCATCTTGGCCTGAGGAACAGATGTATTCTTGTCCCCAGGGAGGGAGGACAGCTTGCTCTCTGTTCTCTGAAGTGACAGGATGTGAGCCAGCCATGATCTGAAAGCCTTGTCCAAGCATCAGTGGGACCAGCACATGTACCCTGTAAGGCTCTAAACATAGCCAGAGAAGGAATAACACTTTGGCATTTCTCCTCCATGATTGTATGGCAACTGTTTAAAATGGTGAATTAACTGATAGACTCAAAGATATTCTGATGAAGAAATACATTAGCTGTTTAATGGAGAAAATTATTTATTTAGGCTATTGCCCACTCAGATCAGTGTTAGAGCTAGAGCTGTTTTGTGAAGAAGAGAACTATAGAGCTAATGTAGATTTTTTAAGTAAGTGGGGGCCTTTTTAGGGTTTTTTTGTTCTTGTTTATTTAGATATGTGGGCACAGTAAAGTCTGTCTCAACAACCTGACCTTCCTCAGCTGCTATTTGTGTAAACTTCAGTATGACCTTTGCTTATTCTGTTTTTGCTTTTACAGGCTCTGAACTGAACAGCTACCCCCTGACGACTTTCTAGAAAGGAACATAGGCAAAATTGAGCCACAGAGTTCTAAAGCTAAAATCTTAAAAGTTCCCTTAACCTTAGTTCAAGAGTTGGCACCTCAAATTTTGGCCAGCATAACTCTTGCAGCACCTGAAATTATACCTTTTCCATTGAAACAGGCTGAAGTCCAACAGGACTCAAGTACCTTGACATGTAGACCCATGTTAGCTGTGTTCCCTCTAGTATTAATAAATTTTAACATGTATTTCTCCTATGGTGAAATGCTCACATTCCATGTGCTGAACCCGCCAACCATCTGCCAAGGAGATCTGCCCTCCGTGAGAAAGTGCCCTGTGTCCAATTCTCTCTGCTTGCCTGTCTCTGGGAGAACAGCTCACCAGCAGCAGTGCTTGGGCTCTGCTCTTCCTGAGGTCCTGTTTTGTCATGAGTAATGTGGTGTGGAATGGTTTTAGCAAATGCACCAAAGGAGGACTAGGTTGTGACAACTGGTGAGAGGTGGGGCTTGGGTTTTGTATTCTCAGAGATGGTGAGGGATTGGAGGAGCCAGGGCAAAGCTACAGTGCAGAGGGAAAATAACCAACTTGGTGTGGCTGGCTGAAATTTCTCTCTGTGTTGCCTAGATGGTTTAGAGGGTACCCTGCTCTGCCCTGCCACTTTTTTGGGGGACAGGGTTTCTGTCCCAGAAGGAGTTGTTCTTCTTGGAGCTATAATGCAGTCCCATGCCAGTGGCACAGCTGCCAGCTGGCCTTTATTGCCAAGCTCAGCTGCTTGCTGGGGCTTGCATGTTTTAAAGTCTTAGCCTGGGTCTCAGTGGAAACGAGGAGGAGAATGATTTGACACACGTTCCCCTGATTTGACATACTCTGTGGTTACAACATGGTGTGTCCTCCACAAGAAATCCAAATACATGTTGCTGTGCAGGCACAAATCTGACTGTTCCTGATAAACTGTTCATGTGGAAAGATACAATTTGCATGGTTGTCATCAAAGCCAGTGTATGTATTCATTTGTGGAAGCATGTCAGACACCATATGTCACTAATATGCCTTTGATATGTTGGTTCACATATGTTGGAACACATCTGTTCTCTGTCTGTACTCTCTGTACTATTTATTTTTTATTTCTTACTTTCTTTTGACTAAAAGTTTGATTTAAACCTTGAAAAAGTGTGGGATTAATCTTACTTTTAAAGAAGCAGAGTTTTGGTAGTATTTCAGCATTTGGTCAATGTGTATCTTCTCACAGATGAGAAGGTCATTTAAAAGAGAATTTTTTTTCCCTTTCAGTAAACCAGAAAAAAATCAGTTCCCAGGCAAAACAAAGATTAGATTTGACTACAAGTTTGTTAAATGAAAAAATTATTGTTTTAGTGTTGGGCAAGTTCTGCAATGTATGGATTTGCTGAAAATAAGTCCTTGTAAGAGCCATATGTTACACCATCGTGACAGTAAATTGGTTCTATCTGGAAACTTTTCTGATTCAGTTAAAGAATTTGCTGTATAATAAATGAGTTAATAAAGGAATTATATACTATGTTTGTTAGGCTATTCATTATACATGGGTGAAACTCAAAACCAGTGTCACAACAAAAGGACTCAAAAATAGTTATTACAACTCATCAATCAACGGAGCCACTGCAGCACCCTTCAGAAGGCTTCAGCCAGCCTAAAAGGCACAGTTTGGGCAAAAGCAGAGAATGATACTTTACTATAATAGGAAAACAAGAAGAGACTTTACGAACCAACTGAGGACACCTGGAGAGTCCAGACATGAGAGTCCAATGGTCAAGTACAGGAGTGGCTTACGAACCATGGCCAAGGGAGTGGCTGTGTGGGGCTCACCAGCATGGTGGCAGGAAGAGGCCCATAAAGAAGTGGCCAAGGTGGAGCTCTGAGTGTCCCACAGCTATGGTGGTTTGCCTTTCCATAAGAACTCACCCCATATTCAGCAACAAATAACAAATATCAGCTCTTGGTGGACTTAGGCAGCCTGGGCTTCATATTCTGTTGTATGGTTTGGCTCAGGCCTTAAACATAATTACACGTAACATTGGGAAATCACATCTGTCTAAATCCAAAAGCTTTATGTCACTGTCAAGGAGTCATAGCATTTCCCATCCACAGCCTAAAACAACTCACATCAAAACAAAGCACCAACAGCTGAGTGCAGTTGGCCAGCAGCTGGTTTGTAAAAAAGGCCCCGAGTAGCCCAGAGCGCACCTGCGGCCATGGCAGAGCCCTGCCCGGGCTGCGGGGCTGGCTGGGATGAGGGGCCTCGGAATCAGTCAGTGCCATCTTGTGGCATTTCAGGATATTAAAACGCCCCTGAGCTACAGAAACTGCAAATGTCCTTGGAATCCACCACAATTCCAAAATCTGCAATGGTACCGCATACAAAACCCGTACAGATCCATTTGCTCGGCCATAGCTACTGCGGCTGTGCATGGAGAGGCTCAGCACCTGAATGATTAATAAGGCAAACGCCTACCAATTATGGCTCATTGGAGGGGCACAGATTAATGCCTGTAATTAGAAATCCCGGGAACAGATGGAGAATTTTGCAACATCAAAAGCCTGCTCTTTATTAGCTGTGTCCTGCGCTGGGCAAGTGGAGCAGCAGGCCGCGGTGTGCCTGGCACAGCCATCCCCTGGGACAGAGGCAGGCAGGGGCTGCTCCCACGGAACCCCAGCGGGGGCTGTGTGTGGGTACCTGCAGCCCCTGGGGCGAGGCTGAGCTGTGCTCAAAGCCACTGGCAGCCCCCCCATCTCCCACCCACCAGGGACCCTGCGAGCAGCACGGGTTTGATGCTCAGAGGTGGCTGCTGCTGCATCACTTGCAGCCTCAAACCCTTCCCTCCAGATCCCCAAATCTCAATTCCTGGTACCAGCCTGAGCCTGGGACACAGCAGCAGCTGATATTACTGACTCAATAACAAAAATTTTAGAAAAGTATTCCTAACAGCTATCCTACTCTCCTCACCCACTCAAATAGGTGGAAAGGGCCTATAAGCCTTCATGTTATCATTTTGTACATATACTAACTATATAATATGAGAAAATGCATAATTTAATTTGATACACATAATATCTACCTATATCTACCTATAAAGCAATTTATATACTATAAACAACACATCCAGTAGATAAAGTATTAATGC
This sequence comes from Poecile atricapillus, assembly GCF_030490865.1. NCBI lineage: Eukaryota > Metazoa > Chordata > Aves > Passeriformes > Paridae > Poecile > Poecile atricapillus. The sequence continues at coordinate 8,963,935 of NC_081258.1, read as the reverse complement.
AAGTAATATAAGAATATATATAAAGGTGTATATATATAAAATGTGCATATAAATATGTATCTGATAAAATTATATAAATACAAATAATAGCACTGTAATAAATTTATAAGTAATAATATATAATTTTCTTTACATTGTGTGTATATGTATTAACAAAAATGATGCTATTTCATAATAGTGACTGCTGCAATACCAGAAGGGGACACATACCATTCCTAGCAGTGTAACATTTATTGCATAAAAAGGAAGGAAATAATAGAATCTTGAACAAGATTAAAAACAGCTCTGAGGCCTATTCAGTCAGCTGGTGGCCAGTGGGTCCCCCAGGGGGACATCGTTTCTTTACTGCATCAGAGGGTGCTGAGGGAAGGGGGACAGACCCCTGTGTCCCTGTAGGTAACACTGTGGCTCACTGCAAATACCTTTATTTTTTCCTTGTCTCATTGCCCACTTTGACGTTGGTCAAGCATCCCAGGCACTCATCCAAAAGGCTTTTTGGGAGTGGTTACAGTGTAGTTACAAACAGAGTAATTTCTGCTTTCTACCTTCTACACTTCTATCAATTATTCAGAAATTTTCCTTTTTCTTTCTGTGACTCCAGATTTAATTTTTTTTAAGGAAAATGCAATATCAATTTTATCAAATCTTCTGAAAAGAAAATCACTTTCACACTATACATGTTTCATTCAAGGACTTAAGCCCTGATGCTCATTCAGTATAATTTTAGTAAATAGTGGGCTTTTCTTAGCTTACAGCTTTACGGGAAGGTAGTCTGGTACAGTTGCCAAGTACAATTGTTTGCTTTAGGGTTTATTGCAGGGCACTGAATCCTGTTATAATTTCTTTTTTTGAGGACAGTAGAAATGCTCTGATTGCAGACAGACAATAATTTCAATACTTACAAGAGGTCAATTAATAGTACATGAAAACTGATTTTTTCTGCTATTAATTTGATCACAAAGACAAAAACCCCCTTATATGATAATTTCATTGTTCTGGACTGCTACTATGGTTAGTTACACATATGACTAATGGGTTCACTCCAACCTGAACAAGGCACTTCTTATTTTCCAAACTAGGCAAACTGAGTTTTTATCTTCTATTAGCATAAGCTGTGTTATTAACACAAAGTAATCTTCCAAATAGTTTGAAGCTAATATGATAATTACAACATAATTGATTGCAATTGCTTGTTTTCCTAGGATGAAAGCAAATAATATTTCTTGCAAGTGTCTCTAATTTTCAAAACATTATATAGACTTCTGTTGGCTGAACTCTTGCTGTAAATCTATAACTTAGACAACTATTTCCTCTCTGTCATGCTGGAAATGAAATATGTCTTTTGACCATGATTTATTTTTCTCACTTATTCCCTGTCCTGGTAGCAAGCACTGAGTTTTATTTTCTGATGGGCCAGACATTTTTTTCTAGTTTTGCATATAAAAATTCCCAATAAGCCATCTCAGAGGGGATATCAGCCTTAATTCCCACTACTTTCCTCTGGCCGAGGTATGTTAAAGCATTATTTGGTTGCTCATCAGAGGGTCTGGTGTAGCTGCAGTGTGACTGGAAGAGACTTCTTTCTGATGTAGCCATGAAATACCCCCAGCCTCTTTACCATGTAAATGGGGAATTGGAATTATGCACCCCGCAACAATCTCAGAAGGAACAGAAGCAAAAATACTGCAGCTGCCACTGAGAGGTAAAATTTGAATCCAGTTCAAGATTTGAATATCAGAGATACCTGAACACCAGTGTTCTCAGCACTGCCTTTTCATTTTGAAAAATGTAACACAGAGAGAGCTCACATTTTGAGAATGTAAGGGTTTCTCATTTCATAGTTTAGGCTCTAGCTTTTGGAGACACCTTGTATAAGGTGGCCAAATGTAGCACTCTGACCTCAGTCCAACATTTTCTCCCATTTCTTTACCATACAAAACTATTCACAAAAAGTCCTGGTTTCTCTATAGGATTCATTACTGCATTATAGCACTGTGTATTAGACTGGACTTCCAAGTTAGCCCTTGGAGAGATTGCATTTCTACTTTGTAATGATTTTACCATTGGAAAAGTTCATCTAGAGAGATGCCTTGGAAGCAATGAAGCCACAGTGGGAATTCTTCAAGTGAAGTATCCATCACTCCTCAGTAGAGGAATTGGAGGGATATGTTAAGCTTGCTACATCCTCTGTCAATCTTTTGTTTATTACATTATCAAGTTGCTGGCACTGTGAAAGATTAAAACAGTTGGGTAAGTGCAAAGCATGGAGCTACTGAGCACTTTGATTATAAGTCAGACATCAAACTGGCATTTGAAGTGCAGAACTACTGAGCTTTCACTCTGTCACACAAGCAGATGTTGCCAGAGGCAAGGAGGAAAGGAGCCCTGCATTTTTTTTAACTTGGCTACTGAACTTTGCACTACCTGAAGAACCAGGCACTGTGTGCAGCTCCTGGTTAGATGCCTTTCAAACCTATTTTCTGCCTAAGGGCTACCAGATGTGCAGCTGAGGCAAACTGATAGATTTTCCCATTGTGCATCTCCTCAACCTGAGGACGTGCTGTTTATTGCTCTAAGTAAATGTTTGGGCTGCTTTATTAATTTAGGAGTCTGACAATAGTATTTTTCCCTTTTGCTCTACTTTAAGGAGACTTCTTCCCAGTAGGAGAATGAACGATTAATGAGCAAAGATACCCAGGGAGGAAGACTTCATCCTGGATGCTTATTCAGAATTTCAGCTTGAGTGATCCAACCAGAACCATTTTCCATGCATATTACTACCTGATAACTGTGGTCTGCCACACATTCTGTCTGTATTCTGACAACCTTTAAAGATTGGTGGGGATTTGTCCACAGGGGAATCCTTAAGTCTGGTGACTTACCTATCCCACTACCTGGATGTCCATTCACTCTGAAGGATCCAAGAAACATCCAGTAAATGATTCTCCATGCACAATGAACTGCCTCAGGACCCTGGGTAAGTACATTCATGTCTCTCAGTGTTCAAGTAAAAAAGTGCTTCCCCCTCTTTTTACAGGCATTAATTAAACCTACAAGGAAATACTATAACGCATTTAATAGGTGTGAAATTAATCTACAGGCTTATGATGGAGAATACCAGGGATTTCATTGACCATCAGTAAGACTGCACCCACTCCCTCAAACATAAAAAGCTGTTACATTCCATACAGATTTTCTTCCTTTACAGGCATCATATATACACATCACTTCTGTATGTGCAAATACATCCACTGCTGTTGCCTATCACTCCTTATAACAGTGTCCAAAACACATATGCTGGAGAACTGTGTATCTGTGTACCTTACAGAGAGATGAAGGTTTGAACTGGTGAAGTATTCCCCCACGTGGCTGCCACAGTCCCATGTCACCATAGATGTTCTGTGTCACTGAGGGAGCAGACAGTGAGGCTGGCACTGGCAGAGAAAAGTGGCTTTTGGAGGGTAAACTAATGCAAATGCCACAGTTACAGAAGTGAGAGAGTCCACTTAGAAAAATTCATTTGAGAAGAGAACCTACAGAAGACTAACAATACGAGGAGGTGTACCCCAGAGAAGAAGCCCTATTCTGAACAAATATGGGCCACAATAACATTTTCTAATCCACAGCTATGTATAGTTTCTTTTTAAGCATATTAGTCTATGCCAACTTCCAAAAACCTACTATTTTGATAAGATTTTTTTGTTTAAAAATAAATATTAGATTTTGGAATTACACATAGAATTATTTTCCCCCTAGATAGGTTCCTGGTGTCTTTTTGCATTATGTGTAATCATGAGTGACCCCAAGGTCAGTTATTAACAAAACCTCACAGAAAGCCCTGCTAGATAGGAAGAAATGTGAAAATCTCAAGGAACAAAGTATTTGACTTCTAAACAAAATGCCTGCCTAAGACAGAACCTCATTAGGGAAGTCCTCCAGGCAAACATCCTCTCATTATTTATTGTCATGGTTTGCTGAAGATTCCTCAGTGTAACTCACAATTGTGTTTTAAATAAATCTCTCTGTATAGTAAATGTGGTAATCTTGCATCTAAGCAACAGGGTTAGCTGAAAACTAAATAAGACCAAAATTTCACATTTCAGGGACTCATAAACAGCTTAGAGTCTGACAGCAGTGCAACAAGAGGCAAAAATATGACTGACAACATATGGCTGGAAAGTAGAATCACAGTGGCTGTACAACATAACAACATAACAGTGAGACTGCAAAGCAAAAGCAATTAACTGCAAGTGTTTCTAATGTGGAATTATTTATGGTGAGGAATTTCTTTATAGCAAAAGGATGCAGCTGTGTTTATGATTAACATTTAAGGCATGAAGGCCTTGGATTTAAGGTTTTGCTTCCCATCCTTCATTCTGGCCTCTAGAGGATCAGTTGGGCCTAGGCCCTCAAATGTTTTGAGGCACTCTGATACCTTGGAGGAATTGGTCTAAGCCTCTTAGAGTTCAACTGCTCATCTCAAAATTAGGTATACTAAAGCTCTTTCTCATAACAGGTACTGTGAATGGGAGGGTGCTAATAAGGAATGGGAATGTTTTATCAAATAGTTTTGCTATGGATCTTTCCAGAGCGGTGAAGGTCTGATAGATTTTCCTTACAAATCTTATCACATCTAAGGGTTAACTGATGTTTATGCCTAAGCTGACCATGCCTTCCATTTTTAATTCCACTAAACCACTAAGACCTCTTAAAGAAGTCCAGAATACTTCAGAAATTTCCATCTCTAATCAGAACAGTGTAAAGTTCTCTTCAAGGAGAAAATCCTCTGTTGTGATCCATTTTTCTGCTGTAGTTAAATATTCTTGGGCTGATTCAGCATCTGGGCTGATGAGCTGGCCCCTGGAAGTTCCTGCTTTGGTTGCTCTGGAGGAGGCTGGAGGGGCAGCACAGTGGAAAGTTCCTCTCCTCACCAGAGGACATGCACAAGCTGCTCTTGCCAGGGCAGAGTCTCCTGACTCCCTTGCTTGGCTCAGTGCACTGCCTCTGCTCCTGCCCATAAAAGATTCATTCTTTTAAATTTCACATTTATCACTTTCCATAACAAGATTTCTCTACCAAGGTAATGCTATAGTCAAACAAATGTAAAGGTGGTGAGGATAGAGAGTAAAATAACTGAAAAGGTCTTTTTTACTCAGTGTGGTGAAAGGGGATATTAATACAAACAGATGGCTTTTTTTAGTGCACCTATTATAGTATATGCCCACTATTTGCTGAATGCATACCTATGAGACAGTGTGTGTGCAATAAAACCCTTAGTTTATTAAGCATTTTTTTCTATTCTGCTATGTCAGTCTAAATTCACTTTGAAGGCAGGAATGATGGAATTGTTCAATATATTGTGTGCACAAGGTTGTGCCCTCTGCAATCAGCCCCTGAAACACCACTGTCTGCTTACTATTGGGGCAGCTGAAATGAATTATGAGGTAGCATCATAAAACATTGTACTAAATCTCAGGCCTCTGAATATGCAGTTCTTGAGCATTTCTTTATTCTTTCTAACTTCCAAAATATTTACAACCTCTATAGGACTTAAAAAATGAAAATTGAACATATATTTTTACTGAACATCTTGTTTCTAAACAAGGTCTCAATCCTGCCAGAGCTCAAATAGGTGAATGGCCTTGTTCTTGTAAAAAAATGTGCCACTGATTTCTGCATCTTTTTGTGTTTGTGTTTTGCAGGAGACATCCTGGAATTGTTATTGTGTCATCCAGCAGGAAGGCACTGGTACATCTGCCTGCATGGAGGACACATCTCTACACTGAGGCACATCCTAACCAGGGGAGGTGGGGGGGAAATGCTTTTGTTTTGAAAGGTGACAGAAGGAATATCCTCAACAATAAATCTGAGACCCCAAATACCTTGCTCTGCACGTAAGATCCTCTGTTTGAAGATTGACCCAGCCAAGCTGGACACGCAGTGTAAAGCTGTCATCACTCTGCTTTTCCACACTTACTGAACTTTCCTCATTCTCTGTAACATGTGCAACTAGAATTATATCAGCCACCACAACAATCTTTTCCTTTCATCAGCTCTGTAGCAGCAGCTCTGCCTCCCTTCTGTGCTGTTACTAGCAGGATAGCTCCAAATGATTGTTTCTTTTCCACACACAACAAAGGCCTATACAGCATCAGCAGAGCCCAGGAAATGGGAACCAACAAACAGAAAGTCCAGTTGCTGAAGTTATTCATTGGTGCCTCTTATTCTGCAAAACATTTAAACAGCACACTTGTACTAAAGCTGCTGTGAATATTCATTCAGTGCTCATGGGTGAACACAGTTCACCAGACCCCTGTGTTAACACCACAGCTTTAACTCGCTTAGGAACTGGAAAACTTTCTCAGCAGGACCCTCTGAACAGATGTAATTTATATAGTACTTAAAAAAATAAAGCTTTATTTTTTCCTGTCTTGAAGCTACAGGGCCTTGAGGAAAATGTGTTAACATGGTGAAAGGCCAAGCTTAAACACTCCATGCTCCAGGAAGGGAAAACTGTCACTGAGCTGCAAAAAGCCAGGCTGTCCCACTCACAAAATGTTGTCTTTGTTCTCTGCATGAACCAATTTGTATCTGCTGATAACCCACTTCTTTCCAAGGATTTCAGGTTTAGGATTCCCTTTGATGCCAGACTCACTGCTGGAAACAGTAAACCACTCTAACTTTGATGGAGCTACAGTTATTCCCTCTAGTCAGCTATTTGATTGTTTCTGCTAAAAATCTCATGTCACCGTTTCATTTTAGGTAGGCTTCCCCTCCATCCCTTCTGATTTAAACCAGGCCAGTCAAAAGTTACAAATCTGTAACATTGATAGCCCAAGAGGCATATAATGTTCTCATATAAAATATACATAAATTCATCCTTCCCCATATCATGTATGACAAAAACTGTGTCAACGACCCCAGCAACCATTTTTCCTTCCATCATCCCCCTCTCCAGCACTGCTGTTTCCCATCTGTGCTGTCACCAGCAGTGCAGCCGTGGTGCCTCTGATGGAGCCACAGGAGCACAGAAACGCCCAGGGCTAGAGGTGCCTTGGTCTGAACACGTGCTGGTGCCAGCACTTGTGAGGGTTTCAGCCTGTCTGGAGCACAGGAGTGTTACATCAGGCAGCTCAGTCTGGTAATGGTAACCTAAGCTACCAGCAGCAGGGAGGCGTTTGTGCTGTGCTTTGCTTCGAGCAGTGCTCTGAGCCTGTGACACTGTCTGACACTGACTGATTAAGATACAGGTACTGTGGTGCTGTCAGGAAAGAAGAAAGAGGACTTGCCGTGCTGCTGTTGCTCATGGATCTCCAGCAGAGCAGCAGCCAGACACCAGTGCACAGCAGCCTCGTGCTCTTCCACCTCTTAGGAGAATTACTTTCCAGTCAACCTGAGGAGATTAAGAACACACCTCGTTTTTAACACAGCCTGTCACTCCACACAGACTCCAAAGCCTGTGTATCACAGGTGATCGAATCCTCATGACTGGGGAGGGGACTGTGATAGGAGATGAGGGAGATGTGAGAAGGACAAAAATATGAACTCAGTAATGAGCCTTACAGGAAACCATTAGGAAGGCTGCTCCTGACTGCAGCAAACAAAACCAGGCCCTAACAGGGAAAGAAACAGAGCTACCTAGTTATGCTGCAGATATATCTTCCTTTTCTCCACAGCTTTTACTTGCCATCTCTAAAAAACAGACATTCAAATTTCTCCCTGATCCAAATTTTCTGGGTATCCCCAAAGCCCACACTACACTACCAGTAGGAATGGAGCAAAGGATTACTTTGCCAGGAAAAATGTGGGACTAGAATTTTAGTTTCATTTAATTTAATTCTCAAGGCTTTCCCCAGTACAAAAATGCAGGGTTTCCCAATGTACATTTTCATCTCATCTCACAAATGATAGAATAATCATTTCCCTTCTCTCTGAAGGTAATGTGAAACTCTCAAAAAGACTAACAGATGTGGTGCCCAGACATAGAGACAGTCTTGAGCTCAGGTTTACATTTTTTGCCGTCTGGAGTCACTTCTCTATACAGCCCATGCAGGTAGGAAGGCAAGCAGGAGTATAAAAATCTTGGAAAAATCTCTGCAGACCTGACATTCTCTTACTCATTTGTGTGCCAAACCAGGTGTGCTTCTGTTGCCTGTGTGGTGACAGAATTGTCCTTGTCCTCCACAAAGCAGAGGAAACTGGAAAGATTCTGATCTTCCTTCGACCACAGAGGAGGCAACTTGTCTTCCAGGAGCCTCTATTCTCTACCACAACCAGGCTCTTTTCATCCCGGTTTTCTTAATAAATATTTAGAGGGCAGTTCACATTTTCCCTTCTGCTCTGTGTAACAGAACTGATTATTGTTAAGGTCAGGTGGCTCCAGGAGCTAATTAATATTCACAGGTAGCAGTAAGAAATAAGTACAATCCTCATCTCTCTCCTCAGCTTTAATTACAATATCAGTGCTATCAAATTCCACATGGACACATCTCCCCCATCAGCTCCAAACAATTTCAGATGTGTATGCAGAATTCACAGCATCTTTAACTCATGATCTTCTGTCATTACCATATAATTACTCTAATGCATCTTTACTGTGCAACACCCACTAGAACTAACAACCATGGAATGCCTTGTAATGACAGAATAGAGACATCAATGTGGAATTTTGGCTTACAGGCACCTGCAGCATTCCTTCCAGTCCCATTATTCAACATTTCTGAGCAACCTGACTCCTACCTGCCTCCCTTCCTTCTCTAAATTTACTTTATGAATGTCATTCCAGCACTGAGAAGCCCCAGGTGGTACTGCAATCCCAGTGAGAATGTAGCACAAGTTAGTGAAGAGTCAATAAATTGTCTCACCTTGATCCTGTGGATACAGGACAGGACTAGAGGAAGGTGAGTTAGGGAAGAACAACTATATTATGCACCTTGCTGTGCCATGGGTGAGGATCTGGGCCCTGTGTAGCCATGGGAAAAGAGGTTTAGAGAAATTTGACAGAAAATGCAATACTGACTACTTAAGTTAGCAAATATCCCTCAATTAAGTGCTGGTGGAAGTCAGATACAAAAGTCAGTTACAGAGAACTGGGCAAGCTTCAAAGGGTCTTTGTGGCAAAAAGCTAAAGGATGAACCAGTGCAACAACCTGTGAAATTACAAGAGACAGAAATGATTTTAGCCTTTCATTTCTACCACTATAGAAAATGAAGAACAAAGTACACATTATAAAGACATAAAATGGGATGGAATTTTGAACCTGTGTAAGGATTTTAAAATAAGACCTAGCTGCAGACATATCTCACAATGCACTATGCGAAATATTCTTATGCCTTTTCAGAGATTTACAAAACTCGCAGTATATCAATTTCATCAGTCCTTTTACTTTTCTTAAATGGCAATAATTTTAAACTGAATAATAGCCTCTATATTTGATGCATTTGGTTTTTTATGTGATAACAGTCACTGTGATTAAAACACACGTTATCAAGACTTGAAAAAGACAGTTAAACAGGAATGGCATTATATTGTCACCTATCCAAATTGTAATTGGTTTTTAATTGTAGCTCTGCAAGCAAACACAAAAAGACAAACAACAAAGAAACCTCTGCTCTGATTGAAAGCAATTAAGAGAGGAAAACCCAAGAGAGCTAATATATGAAGTTTCAGTGAGGAAGCATTCCTTCCCTGAAATGTGAAGGCTCTTCCTGAATATGAGAGGTAAAGCATGGGAATAGTGCAGCTGTTTCTGGGAAGTTGCCTTTTGAGTGGAAATGGAAATTAAGAGCTGCCAGGTTGATTTTTATCTCTCTTGTCAAATTTATATTGTATATGTTTGCTGATGTTCTGTAATATCCCAGTTAGCTCTGTTGTTTGCATATTAACTGTTTTGTGTCCCAGATGCTCATACAAGTATCATAAATATTTTGTGAAAGATATAACCATCACTTTCAACAGTATAAACTTTTTTTTGTTCCCTAAACAAAAAAGCTTTCCCTCTGTTCTTGCAGAAGACTCAAAGAATCCCTGAAGAACTACTTCAGGATGGGCTTTTTCATCAGCTAACAGGGACATGCAAGGAGCCATTCCCGAGCAAAAGGACTTCCACAACAATCACTGTGCATCTAAACCCAGTGAGTTTGCCTTAGGGCTACACTGATGCCAGCCATGGAGAGGTGAAGGGTGGGGCAGTTTCAGGGGAGCTGGAACCTGGCACGTCCTTCTGGGTGCCTGAATCCAGGATTTGGCTCTTTCCAGGGGCACCTGTGTGAGAATAAGGGTGACATGTATAGCTCACACGTGGAACTTGACAGAGCTTTTTTGCAAGGGACAGAGTTTTGTGGTTTCACAGGACATCATCTCTAATTATCAGGAAGGTTCCCTGGTTCTGTTCCAGAATGGAAAAGAAAATATTTTCATCTACCTTAACATCACACTGGCACTGTCAGATGATTCATAGACTCTAGAGAACACAGACATTACCAGCTCAGCACATTTGTGTACCAATCACCATTTGTCATATGTGAGTACTTCCCACAGTCCTAAAAAGGGATTTGTTTTCTGTATTATTTGCAGGAAATGTAAGAAACTCCACACTGAACAGCAAAATAAAAACAGCACTTGATTGTTTCATCGAATAGTTGCCTATTTACTTGGCAAAACTTCACTTTAGGATTTTTTTTATGCTGTCTAATAAAAGGACCCCCACAGCTGTCTTCTCTGTGGAGAAAAGCTGTCGACATCCAGTATAATTTTCTGCATATTGAGTGAAGTACTTGAAAGTCCCAGATCCATTTTAATATGTGAGCTGCTCTCCCATTTGTATGCAGCTGGAGAGAGTAGTTTTATCCTCATTTAAAAAAGCCATATGATGGATTTTTTTCTTTAAACAAATACTGTCTGAAACTTTTCTTTCTTCTCGCTCTTTCCCCCAGTATACACCTTTCCTCTCTTGTTAAGCACCAGTGTGCTGAAATCACTGCACAGTGCTGACATCTCACTCGTTATACATAAAACGATGCCAGCACCATTTCTGTTTTGATGTCTCTGTGCATGATCTGCTGGAATAATTCCCAGATTAACTGTTTATTAATATAATTTTGGCAAAACAGTTGGTGAGGAAATTCCATTGCACTGCCTTGAATAAGGTCTTCACCATCCTTTTCTGAATTTTCTGATTCTGAGTATTGACAGCTTCCAATCCAATCCTGGCCAAAGCTCTCCTGATCCTGCAAGCACTTTGCCACACAGCACTAGGCAGTAGTGCTCAGTCCTTGCACAGCTATTAACTCTGATGCAATGAAATGTTGTTGTTATGGGTTGCAGGGAGCATGTTTAACATCCACAGCTATTTTTAATGATTCTGTCAAGAGGAAGGATTATAGCTCTGAAAGCACAGGGAGGTTTTGTGTAACAGTCACAAAGCTTTGAACTCTGCACACACCATGACTGAACATACTGTTCATGTGCTTCAGCACAGCCTGACACTGCAAAAGTCATGGTTAAAAACAGAATATCTGAAGGTTATAGAACACTTAATGGCCCTAGTGTAAACAATACAGCACTAAGAATTTAGTGCCAAACATTGTCAGCATCCCAGTCTGAATCTGCAAATCTCATAGGCTGAGAATGACTCATTCAAACAACCTCAGATGGCAAAGCCCAGGCAGACAGGTTTGGAGTGATGCTACCAATACAGCACAGAGCATGTGGAGTAGGAGCGGGCACTGAGTAATTCCCCAGACAGTGCTTGCAGATGTTTTCACCCAAATACAAGGCTTCTGGTCCACATTTTAGTTTTGAATTAAAATAAAATAATGGATTCTCAAATTTTTCAATGGAATTAAAATTGTGAAAATTTTACATTGGAAAAAATAGATCATTTTATTGCTGATTATTTTGTCCTAAACAAATGGAGTCAACTGTAAAAATCTTGGATAAACTTAGAAACTGGAACCCTTATGAAAGCAGCAGAACCAAGAGCCACAGGGTTCTTGGGATTACTTTTTTTTCACCTACCAGCAAAGCAGGAATCTCAGAAATATGGACATTCACTTCAACCAGCAATCTTGGAATTTACAGTGACCACTGCTGGGGGACCAAAAGAATGAACCACTACTGGGGAAGCTTTCCTAGGGCTTCCAGGTTTCCACATCCACTGCCTCTGGGGTTGGGGTAGGAATTAAGGTATCCAAATTTTTGAAGAAAGCAGTCAAAGCTGCAGGAGTACCAACTTAGATCAGAGATCTCAGAAACTCGGGGTTTCCAACTCTACCAAAGATACCTGGAAGATATGTGAGCTTCTAGGTTCAGGAGCCTGCTTGGTGCCCTGGAGTTGGAGAAAGGCCATACAAAACCCAACAGAAAAGCTCAGAGACCCATAGAATTTCCTGTGATATATCTTTGGTCTCAGTAACTCAGCATTTTCTAATGAAGTAGTGCTTACTGGAAACTTTCTGCCTATTTCCATTTGGGAGGACATTATTCAGATGGACATGACACATTTTGGATGACATGAGAGAATTAAGTTTGCTCCTCTTGCCAAATTCCATCCTGGCAGATAATTTCTTACCTATTTAAATCCACCTCATATTAACAGAGCACATTTCTTTAGCTCACATTTTGTCTTGCAGCTCTTGTACTGTTAAAAGTTAAATATGATCCACATTTCATCCCCTGTGTAGCTGCTTTTCACCAAATTTAGTCCCAGGTTAGAGTATGGGATCTGTATATGGGACTGAGAGCTCTGAGGGGTCTCTAAAATTGCCTGTGCTACTGCAAGAACATCAGTGCCACATGAAGGATTATTTTTAGTACTAGAGAAGTTTTTGCAGAGCAGGGTGTGATGCCTCATAGAATGGGACCAGTCTGATGTCAAACTATTTTATGCCATTATGGCACATGACTGCATTACAAAGTAGCTCTTGTATTTTTCTATCGCCTCAGGAACATTTATTCCTACAATGAGGATCCTGCATTGATTCCAAGGAAGACCCAGGCCCCTATTGTGCTAGGCACTATAGCAACAGACAGGAAAAGGCAGTCCTTGTTCCTAAAGACATTTCTAGCTAAACAGACAAGACATTGCCAGATATTTTATTCTTCCATTTGTAACAGTTTCAAAACAACTTGGATGAAGAATAAAAATTGCAATGAATAGGACGAGATGATCCCAGCTGTGGGATGAATCCATATGGAGGTGGGAAACCCCAAGCCAGTGAAAACATCGAGGGGTATAATCTTGAACCAACTGAAGTAACATGAGAACTCCCACAGACTCTACTGGGAGCCAGGATTTCCTCTCCCTGTTCCCATTTCCCCAGGTGCCTGCATACATAACACGGTTCAGAGTTGTAGTGATATTTCCAAATGCCCTGGCACTCCAAGCAGGGTGGCAGTATGGTCCCAGTGCTCCCATCACGGGGATGACCCTGGCAGAGGCTGGCACTGTCACTGTGCCCACGATGCCGTGGTGTGGGTGAGCACAGCCCCAGCCCTGCTGCACTGGGCTCCCTGCAGAGCTGCCTCAGAGCAGCCTACTGGGAGAGGGCTCACAGGCTGCCCTGGTCACTGCTCTGTCACCAAATCACTGACCTACCACACACAGTGACCCAAATGATTAATTATGGTCCACAGCACTCCATGGTCTCCAGTGCGGGGGCTATTTAGGTGATGGTGAACTCCCTGAACATAACTGTGTTTCTTGCTTCAAATCCTTTCTCTAAGGGATACAGACTAAAAATATTGCTGAGGTACAGCTTATAAACAGACATATCCCCTGTTCTGATCTTACTGATGTTCTCTATTGTTATTTACTTAAATTGCATATCTCCCCAGCACTAACATGAGACTCTCATAACTTATTTCTTGTCTTTTGGAAGCAATGCAATGCAGCATAAATAAAGCAGAGATAATAATTATTTAAAATATGCAGGTCTCTTTTCTGGACATTCTGACTAGGAATGTAATATAATAGAGGTTTGAGTGATGCTTGTTTTTACCCCTGAGTCTATCATAAGATTAACAGTCTTTATTATTTTGCAGAACAAGCAGTAGCGCCTCATCAAGGGTATAATCACCTCAGTCAAAAAACAAACAAGCTTTTACTTAAGGTGCTAAAAATATAGTTGAGAAACCTTCGATCACAGCCGTGTGATAAAATAGACTGTGTTGACTGAGCAAATCAGCAGCTGCTGCTGTGCCGGCTCCTTCACCCTAACAATGCTTGCCTTTTTCTCTCCCCACCAAATTTAGAGATGATGTCAATGTAGCCAACCCCAGGAGTTCAAAAACCAGAAGACAAACCAAAATAGAATCACAGCGCTGATATCAAAGCGTGGAAGTTATTGAAACTGAAGCGTATCATTTGGGGGGTCAGCCTTTAGATTTTTTAATTCATAGGAGACAGCCTTCTCCCTTCCAGTCGTCTGCTCAGTTCTGCTGGCTGGCTGATGTGCCCTATTTCAGAGCGAGAGACAGCACAGGACAATGGGAAGCACAAAGGATTTGGAATCTATTTAAAGTATATATAAAGCTCAATTCTCTACCCTATGCAGAGCCTTAATCCTGCAAACACCTTCCCTGAACGCTCAGTTTCATTCATACCAGCAGCCCCATGGAAGCCAGTGGGGGTCCCTCGTACCTGAGGTGTGCCCCTTATTTAAGTTACTATTGCACGTCAGAAATGTTGGCCTGCGTCACAATTTAAGAATTAGCTAAGAATGAAGAGATCTATTGCTCAGTTTTCTATATCCCAGCTTCCTGTTCTTTAAAAAGGGGTAGAATTTATCTCTACAAAGTATGTGGAAGCTTCCAGATAAGAGATAATAAAATGCAGAAAATTAATACATTGTCTTTTCTCATGTAAATTGATTTCTAGATAACACAGCTGGAAAGAATGCCTAAAAATCAAAACTATGTCATAATTAAATCTCCTAATAAAACCAAACTCCTAGAACTAGACTATCATAGATCAAGTCTGACTGAGAAACTGAGAGAAGTAGAGAACATTCTTAGTGCTGAGAAGACACACTTCTCATTTCACTCACTGGACCTTTTGCATTTCAACAGGAAAACAGAACCCTCTTCTAAAAAGAGCAGTTCCTGGGAGTCAGGAGTAAACTCATACAGGAGTTTATCAAGATGTAAACCTTTAATTAATTTTTTTTTTTTTAATCCAAAATATCAAATTTCTCTGAATTTTGAATTAAAATAATTGAACCTATTTTAAAATTTAGTCTGAATGTAAAGTCCAATATATTGGATTTTATACAGCAGTAGCATGTTATGATGAAACAGTTTGTTAGGAAAGTACTCAGTTAAAATAACAGGAGACTTTCATCTTTTATTAAGCATTTGAAATTATTAAAACATTCTACCTTAGAGTAACTTGATTCAAAGAGGCAAACTGATGCATTTTGTTAATTAGACCATTAAAAAACTCATTTATGTGTAAATAAGTCTAGGTCATTAAGTTGTAATGTACAGTGTCAACATGAAACTTCAATCTTCACACTTTCTAGTTATGTTAAATGGCCCTAAAAATGAATTAAAAATAGAATAAGCATCAAAGAACTTACTTCCCCCCTCTTGTTTTTAAAGAAAAGAGATGCATTTTTTAGTAGTAAAAAGTGCATTTCTGCTCAGTCCTCCAGTCACACGTTCACACATCCTCTGTCTACAAGACTTTGTTTAAACTAAGAGGAACAACACCTATATGTTGATATCAATGATCTATTTGAATATTTTTAAAACACAGCAAAAAATAGCTAGCAGTGATGTCGCTAATTTTCATGATAGCAAGAACAGAATATTTCAGTGAAATCACATATTGTGAATTAACAGCATAACAAGGCACAATGAGTCAAAAATATTATTTAGCACAGCTGAAAAGGTAAGGCTCAAAGGTTGTGTTTTGCAAGGTTTGTGAGTATTACAGTTATAAAGTCATATGCTCAATTGCTCATAGCTTTATAAAAAAGGATGTATTTAGACTGAAAGCAGCTAGGAAATTTCCAAGATTCTCAGTCTGATTTTAGAAAACATCAGGAAAAAAATGTAAAACCATTTCTGAAAGTTCAGCTGTTTCCAGGAACATAATAAAATCTATCCCATTTGATTCCAGAGAGATACTGGGAGAAGCTGTTGCCAAGATGCTGAAGCCAGAATTGAGAGGACCTGGACCTGGGCAGTAGAGCACGGGAGAGATGGGGGCTGAGTGGTCAGTCAGATGTAAAAGAGAAGCCTGTGGATCCTGGAGAGCTGCACAAAATGAGACTGGAGGGCAGAAAAGAGCACGGAGAGAATGGTGGGATGGAAGAGACACTGAAACACACCATAGAGAAGAGCAGAGAATGCAGCCTGGGGGAAATGGCCTGTGCCCACTCCAGTATGGACAGCAAATCCCAAGGATGCTAACCAAGGAATTCCCAAGGAATCCCAGCCCTCGTGTAAAAGCAAGCAGTAATTATAATTTCCATACACACAGGTCACAGATCAAACATAAAATAGTAACTTGTGAAGATTATTGATTTTCTTTTGTATACCCTTTAATGAGCAGGTAAAATTCCTTTCTTTTCCAGATGCCTAAAATCAAGAGTATGCAGAAATGCCAGTTTTGTGGGCTCCTAACTAGGCTTGCAATGCTGTCATAACACATCGGGTGGAGAGGGGGGAAAGAAAGAAAGATAGAATAATGAAAATCCTGTGAAGGCTCTAAGGAGAGGGGATGCTTTTGAGGTAGTAGCAGTGACACCAGGTGAACTGTAATAACTCCCACTGCCAGGAATGCTGTCCTGCCTTGGCAAGAATAATCTCTGCATTCAATACAAAATTCTATTTGCTTCCTGACTTAAGGACTGGTTGATATATGAACACAGAAAAATTAGGGTGTTTAAAAATACAATACTACTTGAATTGTTTTGAATCTTCCTGATTCACTTGAGCACAGTACACTAACAAAAAACACAGTCTTTGCCTTACTTGCAGACTGGATTCTTGCTTTGTAGATAACAATCTGCCCAGGAGCAGATGACTGACAAGGATCTTTTCACTGAAGGATTGCATTAAATATGGTTGTTCCTGCTCAGATCCAATGTATGTAAATTATGCATGTTATATATGAAACCATACTACAGTTATATAGGAGAAGTGATTGCTCCCACTGTACATATTCTTTGGAGTTGTGTGACACATGCACAATCAAGCATGACACAAGAAAATTAATCAAAGAATATTTAAATATACCTTAGAGAGCCACTAATTTCTCTGATGGTTTTACTGAAGGAAAACTAATTGCACCTGCAACATGCAACAGTTTTCTAAGGGCTGGGTTCATCAATGCTTTTATTTTTTTCCTGGTAAATATTTAAAACAGTTTATTTAAATTGATAAAAAAAGAAAAATCAGAGATGACTGAATGGTTTGAATACATTAAGGTTTCTTCCATTTTCCTACTGACTTTCTGCAATATCAGCAATGCACAGAAATTCTTGACCTATCAAGGTGGCATTGGAGTGGATAATAGCAGGCATTTATTCTTACAAAGACCTTGCACTTTTTCTAAGACTTAAAGTCAAACTAATTATATAAAATAATACACTGAAATCACTAAAAATTCTTCTGACTTACATAATTGAGTTTGTTATAATGAACACATTGGGTTTTACTAAGACTATGAGGTTTTCATCTGTAATGGTATACACACCCTCTGAATGCATTAATGTAATTATAAGAAATTCTGTAGACTTTCTAGATTACTGCTGTCTTGGAAATTCTCTTAGTGTTCAGAAATGAGCAGAAAGAACCAAATAAATACTTTATTCTGTCATGACTTATCCAATTATCTGGTGGGCCATTGTGAGTGACGGGCTACAGTCAGCAGTCTGAAATGGTCAAATTTCACACTGCTTTGATGTTTTCTTAGTGGCTTTTTGACAAACTGTGCTAGATGTACAAAATTCCATATGGAGTCTGCCGGATTATATGATCTTGCCTTACAATTTAAAAGAATATTTTGCTAAGATGGTTTAATTCCTTGTTAAATTGGTAACAACAATGATGCTATTGATCCATTTAAACACCAAGTTCAAGTTTCTTATTTAGAACACTGTGGAGCACTTAAATTGGAAGTCTTTGTTCCCCTTGGACAGGTGAAGATTGATTCCAGTGGTCTCCCAAACAGACTTAAAATCAGGATAGTTGAGATTGACAGCATTTCATCAGTATGAGCAAGAGAAGAGTCAGATTATTCTTTGCCAAGCTGTATGACTATGGAGCACCATCCTAATATTTCTAACTCTCTTCCCACTTCACTATTGATATTGTGACAGGATTTGTAATACCATTAGGCTGTGTTGCCAAGAGCAATTCCTTTAAAGAGTGTGACACTGAATATAGGCTCTGGCAAATGATACCTTCAGTTAGAAAGTATTAATGTGACAGAACTCTTCCCAAACCTTTTACAGAGAATATGTCTTGACCAAAAAGTGACAGAAGAGAAAATAGTGCTTAAACCTGTGCAACATAGCACCAAGACAGAAAAATCTCTGCTGAAAAAGCCTTTTTGTGCAAGAATGGATCTCACTCTCATTTTTAGTAATGTAAATCACAAAGAACCATTGAAATCAGTGGGAACTGCAGCAGTATAAATCAGATGTCATGAATAACACAGTTGTAAGATATTGTTATAGGGTCACTTGGTTCTGCTCCATAGTCTTATTTTAGCTCTAACATTTATCAGCTTTGCTTGTCCATAGTAACTCTTACAATCGAAATATTTTCTGCAGTTTGGCAACAATGGGTATTCTGGACTGGGTATTCACAGAGCAAGTAATAGAGAATTTGTCATAATGAGTCCATCTTCTGTTCTACAGCTCCTCTCATACTTTATGTGTCTACTTTATATACCCATAAAATACCTAGCTGACTTTGAAATGACAGTAACAAAAAGAAAGGAGTGTTCCCTTTCCATCATATTTCTCTGACACATGAGATTTGTTCATCTGCATTATCACAGTCACAAATAGCATTAGCAAACACATTACCCAGCCCCACTGCATACAGACAGGTTATCTGACATGAAAATTTTTACAGGCTAATTATTTTCTGCATAAATATTTTTCTTTCATTTGTTCTAAATTCATTGGTCCATAACATCATGATGCATTTATTACACTGAGCTGCAAAAAGCAGAATATATCCCATCACTGTGTTCTGTTCCTGCATCTTACTACTATTCCCCAAAAAAACAATTTTAAGATGAGAATCTCCATGGTATGAAGTGGTAAATGATACAGAGGAGTGTAATTTTATAACTTCTGAATCTTTATGGTCTTTGAGATGGTCTCTATGTAAATCCTACTGTACCTCTCATGGTCTCTGTCACCTTTATATGTGTGTTCACAATCTATACATCAGTTGTTTTGACAAAAATTTTGAGTAACTCCTATAAAAAATAGAAATACAGCTCTTGAAAATGATCACTGTCAAATCATCAGGATGTCATGAAAGGAGAATAAAATAAATGTGAACTTTCAGACTTCTATTTATTATACTGTTCTAACTAGAAACTCAGCTTTTTGCTGGATTTTTTCTTTTTTTTTAGTTTTTTTGTTACTTTTTTTTGGAGGGGGTGTTGTTTTGATTTTTTTTTTCCCCCGGTTTCTTTGTTAGTTAAAGAGCACCCCTCAAAGACACAGGGCTATTTTCCTGGGGTTTTGTTCCTCTGGAAATAATTTTGTCTAGTAATAATTTATAATCTCTAAAAATACATCTCCAGTTGTAATTCAGTTTCTATTATAATGCTGCTAATTTATGGAATTAGCATTACTACTGATGAAATTTATAATGCTGTATGTGATTATTGCTTCACTAATCACTATGTATTCCACTGCTAGCTGTATGTGAGATCATTAATACAGTATATGTACAAACATTAAGCTTAATGGAGTTAAATGATGATATGGAAAGGCAGGATGGCTAATTAATGATCACACAAACAATTAGTACTCTTTCTTACTAATTCACAAGCTGTTCTATGAGGAATTGCAGCCTTGCAGGGCAAAATTCAGTGCATCTCCTAATTACAAATAAGCTAGGGACTTGTGAAAGCACAGAATACCTCTTAACCTTCTGTTACTATAGATTGGTTTTAAGCTTCTCAGCAAGATTTTTCCTGGTCAGAAGGTAATTTCAAAGAAAACCTTTTCTACTGCCTTTATTGGTCACCTTTAAGTGAATATTTGACTGATGGGATCTAGTCAAGTTTTACATTTAAGAGACACTTAATGAAACAGTCCTAAATGGTCCTTAATTGGTTTGTGTGAGATGTCTGTGTTGGTACTTAGTGCAGGACTGAATTTCACACTAAAGCCTTATTTCTAGTAACCCTGATGTCATGCTGAGTATACCTCTCTCCCTTGTGCACAGTCTCATCATGGACTGATAGTGCCAGAGTAATTGTCTTTCTCTGTTCTACAATTCTAAATCTTTTTCTCTGCAGTTTTTATAAAAACACAAAATAATCTTTTTTTCTAGATCATCTAAATCTTTGGATTGATTAAATTAATTCTAACTTAATTCTACTATAGGACAAGCTATAAAAAGCATCAGTGTGAATTAAAAACCTCATATTCACTGTTTCCATCTTACATATAGACTTTAAAATAATAACTTTTGTCTTCTCAAATGATATGGTTCAGTCCTGTTAAAGAGGATGACCTGTTGTGAGGCATAGTATTTCAAATAGTCTCTGTCACAAAATCATCAATGAACCAACAGAGAATTTCATTGCAAAAGTTACTTTGGGAGTTGTCATTAAGTACCAACCCCCTCCTTTTAATACAAGACAACGTCCATTATAACCAAAATATTGACTGACCCATCCATTCAACAATTTTCTTGAAAACCACCTTTACTAATCAATACCAAGAACCAAATTAATTAAATTTAAAACACGGAGTAGCTCTGGAGTTTCACATACAAGTACATTTAAATATCCTAATGATTCATCATTCAGTGCTTTTCATTAACTGAAAATGGCTCAATGACTTTCATCACCTAGAAAAGCCCAATAATAATTTTAGGGCTTTGTAAGACAGTGCTGGCTCTACAAAAACATAACAGATACAACTCTGAGATGCCTAATGGTGTACAGGTATCTTAAACATCTTCATCAGACCTTGGGTTTCATTAGTGGGGTAATTACCACTGAGTAATCCAACAGGCTTGGCCAAATAATGACTTCCACAAATAAAGCATTTTGATCACACTATTCAAAATAATTCCAGGAAGATATATTAAGCATAATATAGTAGGCATATACTCAGAACACCTGGAAAGTGTTGCTTTTCTCTTGGGCATGAATCAACTGGCAGCCAAAACACTAGTAATTTTAAAAATTGTTTTCATAATTTTTAATAATTTATGGATTATTATGGAGTTTTTCAAACTACCTCTCATATATTAAGCACAAATGTATAAAAATGTTTTAAAAAAATGTTTTATATGCTTTCCAGGGACTCCTTCTGCAGGTGTTTTTGCTGAAGAAGGTTAATTTGGTAAACTAAAAATAGCAGCAATTAGGTTGTGTTCCACAACTTATGGACAAAAAGAAAATAATACAAATGCAATGTAACAAAACCAAACATGAGAACTAGGATATGGAACTGTGTTAGAGACTGCTACCTGACTGCACCTGTAAACATAAAATAAAATACAAATTATTAGATTAAAATCAAGAAGTATATTATTTACTATAGATTTTTTAGGGAGTGATGGTAACTGATAACTGCAATTTGAAATGCTTTTCATTATTTGAGTAAAGTTTAAATAACTACTTTATGGTCATTCTTCTACTAATTCACTAACTGATTTGAACAAATTTCATTTCAATATGAACCTTGTCATTTGATATATGCCATAGAGAGGAAGAAGAGAAAGAGTTGAGGAAATATAAATGTCTCATTTTGAAGAATTATAACTAGCTCTTCCAGCAGAATGTGTCATGATTAAGTAGTAATGATCACTTTGAACCATTACTCTGTGTGCTCATCTGCCAGCAGAGATTTAAGCCACTTTCATGTCATACAATGGTAAATTATTCTGGCAATTCTATTAGCGCTTTATTTCCCACATAACTCCACTATATTCTAGGAAAAATAGTTCTTCTCATTCTGAATTAAAAATCTAAACACTCTTGTATGGTTTACTTGATTGAATATGATAGTCTATTATGTAAAAAACTACTGAGAGTTTTTAATCAGGTAATCATTGACCCAACTGACTTAAATGCTTCAGACAGAGCTGTTAATGTCTTCTAGGTCAGTGCAGATGCTCTGCATGTGCTATTAACTCATAAACTAAACCCCTCTTTGAATCTGCTTAAAACCTATTAGGAAAACTGACTGAAATTCCTTTCCTGGGGAATTCCAACCTGATATCTTACATCTAATTCACTCCACGATGCAAAAAAAGAAAACCTGAATATTCCCATATGAGGCTTAAATAGAGTGATATCACAAGAGATAGCTGTGGAGCTGAGTAATTTACCATTGAAATTTCACCTGGTTTACACTCATTCTGTGCTAAAGACAACTGAAACTGGTTGAGGTGTTGAAGGTATTAAAATAAATTATTGTGGGATATGGGAATATAGAAAGCACACTTCCTTTACTTCTATGTGTGATTCAAATATACCAAGCCACAATTCATGAAAATTGTCCCTTTTTATTGCAATCCATTGAGAAGAGATTGACTCCATTATCTTTGCAATTGCTCTTCAAGTGGCTGTAGGCAGCTATTAGAATCTTTGCCAGATTAAACAAGTGCATCTCCCTCAACGTGAGAGCTGCTGCTTTGAGTCCTGCATGGTCTGGGCCACCCTCCACTGGATCCACTGCAGTTTATCAACCTCTGCATCCAGAGGGCCTGAACTGGGTGCAGTGTTTGAGGAGCAGCCTCAGCAGAAGGGAGCAGACATATAATGTAGCCCAGTTTGGGATTTGTCTTATTCATGCTAAGGAGCACAGACAGCTCTCACCAGTCTTGCATCACTTCAAATCCTTCCCAGTGGGACTGTCTCTTGGCCAACAGGTTTCCTGATCTGTATCTGGACAAAACTTTGTGTTTCACTATTTAGGTTTATGTCAGCTAGATTCTGAACTTTTCCCAGATCCTTCTGCACTGATGCAAAGGAATTTTGTTCTGTCCCACCCCTATTAAGTATCATCTGCAATTTGGCCTGCTGTTTATTTAGCTGTATCATCCAGATGACTGACAAGGACATTTGACATAAGCAGGACTTCCTAAACCTCCTAAAATGAAGTATTTTTTATTTGTTTTCTATCTTCAGTAAAAATCACAATCAGCATCTGTTTTAATGTGTAAATTTATATCACCCAATACACATATACAAATTTTCCTATTCATCATACACCATAGTCACATATAACAAATAAAATTGAATCACATTTATAGGCTATACCACTCAGATCCATCAAGACTGGGGAAATTCAAGGCATGTCATGATGCACAAAAGACAAGCCTGGTGAATAATACTGTAGGGAAAAAAAATCTGGTTTTTCCTCCCAGGTTAGGCAGAAGGCAAGCAGGCATTTTCAGCATTGTAATTTTGGAGACAGGTACCTCAGATCCACCTGCTTCCTGAAGCTTGCCAGACCACTGCAGTTATTTTGCACAATTCTGTCACTTCAGCAAGCCAGCATGCAAATCCTCCCTGTTGCACCTTATGTGGACACACCTGCCCAGTTCAATGTCAAGCACAAAGCAGAACAATGGGGGTTTCCTGTAGTCAAAAATAAAAGACGACTTGAGCTTGAAAGGTCTGGCTTTAGAATTCCTTCCAAGATCTCTCTCTTGTGCCTATCTCAAATTCTAGCAAAGCTTTGTCTCTTAAGAAATGATTTATATATATATATATATATATATATATAAAAGCAGGAAAATGGGAAGGATCTACATCTACCTAATCCATTCTAGTTACCAGTAAGCATTCATTAATATTAAAATGTCTATTTGGCATTCTTTTTCCAGTCTTACATCTTTTACAAAAGATATATATATTATATGCTTAGAAATATCAAGTTTCCTTATAAGGAAATTTTAATAGCCAAGCTATAACCCTCAGACCTAAGGGGTTATAGAGCAAACAGATCTTTCCCACAAACACAAATTCTAAAATAAAGCAAATATAATTTAATATAAAATTGCATCTCATTAATTAAATGTATATTAAAGGAACATTTTAAGGCTTTTGTTCCATAAGTGGCAGATGTTATGAATAATAATCCATAAAATCCTCTGAATTCTAAAAATGTGTATTACATAAAACTTTAATTTAAATATTTCAGAGTACTCAAACACATTGAACAGTGATAGTAGTAAAACACTATTAGCAAATCATTAGAATTAACTGAAATAAAATTTGATATTTTAAAAATCATTTCAAAGGATAATACTTCTCCTCATAGATCTCCTTACAACAGTTTATGTAAGCTAAACAAATGTAGCTACCTACTGAATCACTGAAATTTGTTCCACAAATGAAGTGTATGTAAATTTCTCTGAAAAAAAAAAGCAACATCTGCCCTTTAATGTGCCGGGGAATTTAATAGTTTCACCTTAAGTAAAAGAGACTCAGTAAAAATGACCTTATCCTTTTTATCGTTAGATATCTTGGGGGAAGAAAATGAAACAACACAAATAAAATACAGTTTAGTGGAAAACTAAACATCTTTAAAAATATTGTCCCAATAGATCTTAGTTTACAGTGGATCAGTAGTGCTTAAGGATGAAGACAAGAGCAAGCTATAAACCGCTTCAATAAAAGTCAATTAACCCCTGCTTGGTGCTGCAGCCCCTCTGCCAGCCCTGCAGTAAGAAGTTAAATGAACACTGCCAGAATAATTACCCACCGAGACAATAACAGTCACTAATACATATGCACAACCAAATCTTGTGCTGGTTCATGACTTTCAACAATATGATGTATAGTACAACAGAAGCTGTTTTCCAGTCATCTCTCACTAATCCCCAGGCTGGGAGACCTCTGGAATGATATAAATCAGGCCTTTTTTAGGTTAGGATATTGTCTATGAATGATGGACACTTCTTCCCTTAAATTAACCCAACTCAGTGAAGAAAACCAAACTTATGGAGTCAGAGATGACTAGAAAATATTTTCCTTGTTAGAATTTTAATGTGAAGGTATCACTTCTGTTCATTAAAGTTATTGAACTGGAATGCGCTGCAAGAAAGCTAATGGTTTCAGTAAGTGTTTTTGAAATGCTAACTTTTGTTTAAAGATCAGCCAAGTAGCATAAAATGCTTTTCTACACAGCAATTAATTTTAGGTGTGTATCACTTCCCACAGTAATTCTACAACCTTACATTTGCAATATGTGTTTTCAGGAAGTCATGGCTCTGCCAAACCTGATTCTGATATAGATTTTACTTCATGAAACTCCCACAAAAAAACTGAGCTACGGTGGAACTATATCCTTTCAGTCACAAGTAAATTATCCCCTCTTCTAGACACAATACAGCAGTGATTTAATTTTGTACAGCAGTACTATACAATAGAAAGTGGAAATAAATAAGTCTACAGGATGAATTGGTTCAGACAGAATTGCATTACATAGCCATCTGATCAGAGTTTAAGAGCTGATTTATTGCCATGCATTGTCTACACATAGCACCTAGTTTGGAATATGTTAAAAACTCAGGGAATTCCCTACCTGTAGTTTTGAGTACCTTAAATTTGCATTTCATCTTATTTTAACCACTTTCATCTATAAAGTACTCTTTGATATCATCTGGGTATTGGTAGAGTGCTACTTGCTGAATCACTCATTTTTCCATTCATCAGACTCCTTGATTTCCATTTGCATTTTCATCTGTGCCCTCTCCATTGTCTTCTCTGAACAGTCCTGGATTTGGTAATACACATAAATGATATGCTATTTCGTAAGTTATCTGTAGTCTGAATCTAACCTCTTATCAGAATCTTATAGACTCTGAAAGAGTCTATATGGAGACAACAGAAAAAATTTAAGTATTTGCTTTAATGTTTTGAAACAGTCCAATTCTTCTTTACTAAAGGCTGATGAAAATACATCAGTGATGCCTGGAAATGAAATGCACAGTCATTAAGTTGTGATCATGCTGGAAACACCACAGCACCCAGAGACTGTGTAACTAAATATATACAGCAGAGAAAACAGACAAGGAGACTGCAATTAAATGAGGTTAATATTATGTTGGCTCTTGTTAATTTAATGCACACTACAGCAACAAACACAAAACCCTCTTGCCTCTGCTCCCTCACTGTTGAGACAGACAAGTCTCAATTCCCAGAATACACAAGAATAGTTTGTGACTCACTTAGAAAAGTGAATGTGAATGAATTAATCTGGTGGGTATTTCGCTCCTACAGGACTCAAACACCATGCTCTTCCTTTGGATGTTTCAACCTGACCCCCATTTAGATCAATGGCACTTTATGTGTTTCCTACTTAGATCAATGACACCACATAAACGTGGCTGAAGGGATCAATTTCTTGGCACTTCTGCACATATTTCACAGAGTTAATGAAACATAGCATAAAAGCAAGCTACATTCTAAAACAAAGAGCTAACAATTTGAAGCACTTCCACTAAAAATCACAGATTTATCCTTCACTATACAAAACACAGTAAAATCTTTTCCCTGACTCAACTCCTTGTCCTTGGGATCCTTTCTTTGGGGTCTATTCCAGATTTATTCACTGCTCATCCTTAATGGATAATTATTGTGCCCATCAGTGTTTACAACCACTACTTTTTTCTGATGCAGACGCACCTCTCTGTAGTTTCATCTTGTACCAGAGAATTAGAATTCTGCCTGTTGCAGAATTAGACAGCAGGCTGAGAATTCACTTTTCTTGACCTCACTTAGGATTAATTTAGCCTAAAGAATTCAAAAGTACTGGTGAAGATTGTGAAGTTGTTAATAAACCCAGTACAGTAAACAATGACATGGAAGATTAGCTCCTGTCCCAGCCTAAATGTAGAGGCTAAAATGTTGTTCTGGGTAATACTTGCACAGGCCTCAGAAGGGAATAAGGTTGTAATTAAAAGCAGCACATGACCTCTGCAAGAAATAACAGCAGAAACAGATTTCTTCAACTAGTAAGATTGAGGTAGGAATGAAAAATAAAATAAAAATATTTTTAAATATCTTGTATAATCCTTTTATTATATTTTCAGATGAAAAAAGGAAGAATGTATGTCTGGAGGATTGGGAATTTTAGCCATGCACTTTCTCTTGGGTAGAGGTTTCTGGTGAAAACTTTGAAGATGCTTTTGCACAAGCTCTGGCAGATGATTAGAAATATGTGGTCTGGTATTAAAGACAGTCTCAAGAAAGTCATCCTTTCAGCGGGTTTTGCATTTTTACACACATTTACCTTTAGGACACACTGTCAGGGATTAGGGCAGGAAAGTATCACCACAGAATCCTTCCTGAGTGATGTACAGTGTATCTTCATCTTTTGTAGACTTCTCCAATAAACCTGGGATTCAGCACAAACCAGGAAAACCTTGTCACAGCCTGGTTCACGCTCGCTGCTCTGTGGCATACAAGCCATGGCACCCCACATGACTGCCAGCTTATTCCTCCTGGGGCTGCACAGGCAGCAGAAGGAACTTTCTGGAATAATGGGAAGTTCCAGCCCCACTGCAGACAGGGCAGGAGTTTGACTCAGACAGGTCACAGCCACCTGCTAGAGGAGTGAAGGTATCTCAGTGCAGAGCCAAACAGAGACAAAATGTCAGGGCAGGCAAAGAAAACAATGAATATATGTATACACGTGTGTGTATATATATATATATGAAAAGATCATGTAAAAATGCATCACATATTTTGGTAATTATAATGATATTAAATCATGTGGGAATGAGATCCAGGAATCTGATAAAACATAAGCAATGAAAAGAAGAAATTTACAGTTTCTGTACTTTGTTCCTTATTTGCTGTATCTAATGTCTTTCCTTATAAATTTAACATTCTTGCTCATGCTGACTGTACAAAGTGCTGCATTCTGCCAGCCACTTTGTTAAGCTTTTATGAGAGATTAGTAAATTTAAACAGCTGAGGAAACAGGATAAAGAAACAAACTCTTCCCTGGTTTGGTAGTACAGTAATTTCCCCTTAGGCTAGAAACTTTCCTCTAAGTCTTGTATTTGAGGACCACAACCATAAAGTAAAGAGTTAAAGGATGAAAATAGATCTTGGAGAAAAACTGATTTGGTAGAGTATCAAGTAATACTAGATGGTTTTTCAAAAAGTGAATAATTTTCATATTTGCCAGTGTGTTTCAGGGCAAAAACTAGATTTCCAATGGAAATTTTTTAAGGACTTCAAAGACTGATGAATTCTTTGCTTACTCCTTAGGATATCTGAAGTCAAAAAGTAGGCAAAAGAATTCAGCTATTGGCATCAGTGCTAACAACCAGAATCATGACATATTTCCCCCAAGAGATATATGAAGAGTAGCAAGAAAATTGTATTCTCTATAGCACAGTGGGATGACCGAGCATAATTAGCAAAGGACTGTATGGACTTAGTTCCATTTAATGTTTAATAAATCTTATCTTCAAAATATTCCTCTGGTAGCTGTACCCAAAAGATACTGCTAGCTGCAATTTTGGAAATTCTTTTCATTAGGTGCCATTTCTGAAAAGAATGACCTCTTTGCTACTCAGGTTTTAATGCTGAGGTTGTGATGCTCAGAGAAGGATCTGTACCAGCACTACAATTTCTAAGGTTGCAGTGTCTGCTGGGACTTTACTGAAAGCTTGCAAATTGTTTAGAACACTGTTCTGTGAGGATCCAGATGTGTCTGTGGCAATTCTAAGAAATTATCTGGATCAGATTAAACCCAAGGGAGTCAGCTGAGTTAAAAAGGGCTTTTCCATAGAAACCGCAAACATTTCCTGAACAAGATAAAGTAATTTTACTACAATCAAGGAAATCTGACAGTAATGACAGCATCATACAAGCACCCGTCCATAGGGTAGGCAGAGATGTTGCTGGTAGTAGGAAATACAGTTTCCAGATATCTGGAATGCAGATTAATGGTGTTGATTAACTCTCATGTATCAATGGCAAATAGAAAACTGTTTCCAGCAGCCAGCTCAAGGGAGGAAAATTGCTGACAGTACGGAGAAGGACAAAGTGAACCTGAGTCATCCCCAGCACCACATATGGATGTGTTTCTCTGAGAGACCCTCATAAGTTTTTTCTCCACCTTTCTCTTTGAGATATCCTAAAAGCTGATTGTAGAATGTGCCCCCAGTTGTCAATGGAGAACTACATTTTTAGAGCATAGGAAAATGTTTTTTCAGCCTCTTATCAATTGCTTCCTCCTATTAATTTTGTCTTGATTCAATGGGAATGTATTCACAGGATCAAAGCAAATGATTAGTTCTGTAAAATTTCTGAGATTGCTGAATTAAAATCCAGTTGGGAGGAGCAGTAAAACAATTCTGTGTCAGCAAGTAATTTAGATTCCAATTTTACAAATGTGTTCTCTTGTTTTATCTACCTTTTTTTAAATTATTGTTTTATTTTTATTTCTGAAGGAACCCAAGAATGTTCCTTCAGAATTATGAATTTGGGAATAATTTAAAACACTCGGGGTAGGTCAAAGCATGTCTACTGGGAATGCCTTGCATGCTTCCTTTTTCCAATTTTTACATAAATAAATTCACATGAAGTCTGAAAAAAAATGTTAGGTCACAATAATTTTCTGTAGAATTAACAATTCTTCTACAGGTTTGTACAGCTGCCATTTTCAGGTTTTCTCTTCCCAAAAGGGCAAATTGTATCAACAGTTTGGTTTTAGCTGCATGAGTTTTAGAACTTCAAAACCAACAGACCTTACTGGACTCTTTTGAAGCAGGAGCAGTTCCCAGCATGCTGAAGTACCAGTGGCAAAAGCAGCCAACCTGTTGCTATTTGATAGCCAGTGGAGTGATAGCCAGCATTTCCACAAACCCTTCTAAACAGGGATTACTTGGTATCTCCCAATATTAAACTAGATCTGATTAATACAGGATAAAAAAACCCACAAGATCAAATCTCTTAAATTTTAGATAAAAGCAGAGTGTATCTGAGTGGGAATACAGAATGAAAAAATTGTTTTCCTTGTTGATCAGAATGGCGAAAAGTAACAAGGTCATTGCTTAATTATGGAGCAAAACTATTCAACAAAATAACTAGGAAATAGGAAATTGAATACTAGCACATATAAACACCACTCAAAACAGTGATTCAGAAAAGATTTCTCAGGACTATCAAAATGAGTTGCAATAGAGAATCATCTTTCTGAGAAGATCCCAGGGAGCCCCAACACCTGCACCAGGAATTCAGCCATGTAAAAACCTTTGACTCTGCACCCTGGTACAAAAGTAACTCCTAGAGAAGCCTGTATGGAATTACATATGAAAAGAAAATACAAATGGCATTTTGTTGAACTCATTTGGGAATAAACTCTGAAAAACCAAAGATGAAGTGATAGGTTTGTAAGACAGCTTTTCCCTCCATATATTTTTGTGAACTGTGGGACCCATCCATTGTATAGGTGGAAATTAGATTGTGTTCCTCCGTAATGAGAACTGTGTTCAGGGCAAAAACCAATGCATCTTTTTGTGAGGAAGCCCTGTGTCAGCCTGATCTTATGTCTCCCCAGTTCAATAGAAATGATGAAGATACTGTGCCATGGATTAGCCAGGAACAGCTAGCACAGAAGTCCGGTTCTGTGACATGAAGGAAAGGGAAACCTTTTTTACTGAATAACAGGTTGCAAGAAAAATCTGCAAGAATCTGTAACCTCACTGAGTTCTATTTCCTGCCTGTCTTCTCTCCCCTTTCATCATTTATATGCCCCTTCAAAGCAAGGCTTACAGGCTCTGTTTGAGTAACGCTTATTATGGCCTGATGAAGTTGCTTTGTAAAGTGAGATAAAAAGGAGCGAATAGCAGAGGTTACTGAGATGGCTAGATAGGCAATTATTTCTATTCATATGGCTAATCTTGCACAGTAAGTTATCTTCAAAAACCACCATTTACCTAAATTATCTGAACCAATTAGCTACATGGATATTTACATAAACTAATCTAACAGAAAGCTTTCCCCTGAAAAAAAAATAAGAAATATATTCTTCATATACTGTCCTCAGACATACCCAGTATTTACATTATGTAGCCACTTTCCAGGGAAAATCAAATCTTTAGAAGCTATCTCTATAAAACTAGCAGGTTTTAATGTTACCCTTCCCTTGGGTCAGTCCCTGGATTAGCTTCAAACACTAAACAACTGACAGAATCATCTTTAACATCATCTTCCTCTACATCTGTATTCATTAAGAAGTTCTACACCTTGCAAATCTCTGTTTTCACCCATCTAGAATAGTTAGAGGCAGAGAAATAATCTGATAAAGTATAATTTTATTTTCTACTAGTACATAAAATTTTATGGGCAGCCTATAATAACACACCTAATAAAATCTACCATAATAAATGACAAGATCATACAACATTATCACTGACCAAAGGCAAGAACCAATAATTTTCCCTTCAGTCATTTGGTAAGTCTATTTATCAGCATGGTCATGCTGAGTACTTCAAGAATGCTTTATTCAGACAAGCACTAAGAAATTCTGACTGTTTTTTCATAAAGAACTTATGAGCCATTAATTTCACATAGCTATTTATTTTACTATCTAGAACAAGTCATGAATAAAGATGTTGATCTGATCCCATGCACCTTGTTCTTGCTATTCTGTACAGCCACCTGCAAGAGCAGAGAAGGTGAAAGAGGGAATCCAGGACAAAGACATATTTTCAGAAATCTCCAGGCCTAAGAGAGCTGGACAGAGAGAAGCAGAGAGAGCAGATTGTTGTGTGCCACCACCTTACTGGGAGTCCTGCTGCCACTTGGCACTGGGGTCACCTTGAACAGCCTCATGGGCTGTTCATGAGCTGTACAAGACTTGGAAATCCCAATACTGCCTCTCTGGCTTTTTTAGTTTTCTAAAGCATTTTATCAGTGAAATTTTCCAATGTAATGCTGATTCCCTGATAAGAAGCCTAAATCAGAATTTTTAATTTTTTTTCCAGCAGGTAAGGCTTATTCAACTCAGCCCAGTAGATTTTGTTATAAATATTACAAAAGCCAATATGATCCTTGAAATACTGAGTTCAAGACTAAGGATACATTAGTGATGTCATTTCCTGTCTCAGAATTAATTTACTTTTATTTCTAACATTAGCATTTGTATTTATACATGTTTTCATTTTGTAGAAGCATTTGTGGGAAAAGTACAGTTCTTTTTTAAGTCAAGATCTATATTAAGATCTCTTAATACATCTCTTTTTGGTCTACTCAATATCAAAATATTTAAGATGCTTATTCATGGTCTGATTTTCCATCCTTTTATTTAACTGGAAGAAGCACAGTTGCTGCATTAACCCAGAATCATGTGAACTGGCTCATAAAAATGGATGGCTTGATCATATCTGGAATTTACACAGGACCCTATTCAATAAAGCATATTCTACCCTTACTGTAATATCATCCTCCAGAGCTTTAAAGTCTTTCAAGTGGAATAAAGATGTTGCTGTAATGACAGTGAATGTAATGAGATTAAATGTAGTTGGGAGTCAAGGTAAATGGCCTTACATCAGAAAGAATGTAGTGACACAGATCCTTATAATGAAGACAAAGGATATTACCAGTACATTTTTGCTACATTTCTTTGGCAAAGCAAGGCCACAGCAGGACATACTATGTAATATGAATTCTGTGTTCCTTTCAGTATTTTACATTTAATAAAACCTGCATGCTTTTAAACATAAAGGAATAGCAAAAAAGAAGTATCTTCAATAAGCATCGAGATCTGTGTTCGCAGTCGTAACATCTGTAAAAAAACCTGACAATCTGTTTCATTTAGGAATTAAAAGAATTTAATGTAAGAAATTGCTTTAGAATTGGGATAATTTTTTGCTGTTAAATCAAAATAATCACAGGGGAGAATTCAAGGCCCATTCTGAGTCTGTCCAACAAAGGACATTCACACAGGTTTGCCCTAAGCTTGCACATTATTATGCAGACCTTTATTCCAATAGTAAAGCCCAACTGGTTCTGAAATTTACTTTGATTCCATTACTTTTAACATTTCTGAAGGAATTTATTAATAATTTTGCCCTATTTAACTTGAGATTCTACCTTTCAATACATGAAATTAAAAGAGATGCTCAGGAGTCTTATTTATCACAGAGGTCAGCAAGGTCACAGACTGTTACCAAGAAATGAGGGATCTTTGAAATAATATTAGCTTTAATGTTAGCAATGTCTGTCTTAAAGTGCTAACCTACAGTGGGAAATAAGCAATAAAATATGACAATATGGGGTTGTGAGAGATTACTTCTAGCTATAGCAAGTCACATACCAGTGGTTTGTCACAGCACTACTCATCTATTTACATAGGAAACATAAGTTAGTAAACAGAACTTTCACAAAAATTCTGGTTTTTTCTCTGAATTTTATTTAATCTATTGAAATCAATAGTTGCTGATGATGAGCTTTTTCAAAAAAATTAAATGGATTTAAAAGATAATTTAAAATCAATATCCCTGATTAGCTTTAAAAACATAAACCCTAAAATCATAAAGGCACACATTTCTGAAAGCCTCAGATTCAATACCTTCCCTAGAAATATACCAATAGAGGTAAATGAAAATTAGCTCTCTCTGCCTGTGAGTAGCTACCTAGCTCTGCAGGTTTTTTTATGTGCAATGACCAGGAGATTCACACAGTAAAATCCCTCCAGATTGAAGGTGGATTGCTGCAAATCCACTTTAATCAGTTCTGCAATTTATGTGCCTGAATATCCTTTCCCACCCACCTGATTAGAAAGCAAGTTTTTGGGTAGACTTCTCTTACTCAGCTGAAATAAAAATGGAAACAGCAGCATCAACACAAGCAAAGTGCACAGTGGAACATGTGCACTGCATGACAGGCATTTATTTAGGAGCTGCTTTCTAAATTAGCAATATGCTAATGTTTATGATTTTTTTCAAAACACCTTAATTACTACCAAAAAATCATTTATTGTGAAAGGAAAGCAATAAAAGAGTTTAGAGTTAACAATTATAGTCTCCTACTGCTGCTGTGAGTATGGAGGAGCATGAAATGAAAACCTCCCTCTCAGGTACTGCACAGAGTCACCAGCACCAACTAAATAAACTGCTTTAAAGTCCTGGTGCTGACGTCATCTCTGTTTAGCAAAGAAAAGAAACCAGCTCAAACCCTTCCACGTTTCTTTCTTTTTGATTTCACCTTTTGCAAGACAGCTGGGGAAGTTTCTGTCTTTTGAGGTGTTGCAAGATGCCACATGAATTTGTTCTACCTATCCAGATGAAACATCCATAGGTCATTATGGACTACAGTGGTAACAGAATGAATGGCAATTCACCTCAGTAATCACCCAGCAAATCCTTCTCTGAATCTCAGCAGAGCTTGCAATTCACACAGCTTTATTTGGTCCTTCCTGCTATTGAATTTTTGCTAATCCTAACAAAAGCCAAGTTTATTCTGTCTTCTCAAAATCGACATCACTTTTCTTAAGGTTAACAATCACTCTGTTTAATTTTAAGTAGAGCTGCCTTATTACAGAATTTGTGGTGTCAGACTAAACATGCTTTGTTGCATTGCTTTTCTTGTCTATGAACTGAGACCTCTGAGGGTAACTCAGCACAGCTAACGTAACCAATACCAAGGTGTTTTGAGAGGAAAAGTGTAATACAAGTGCTAAAGCCCAAGAATATGGACAGAACCATCAGCACCAACCACCTATGTGGCTAAGAACCCCTAAACAATGTCCTATTCAAATACTTTATCCAAATAGCTTATAAATATTGTCAACACATTAAAACCTCAGCAAGAACAAGTTTGACTTGTGTAGCAGCACAGGAATCCTGAAGTCCCTGTACACAAATCAGTGAGTGCAAAATCAACTTGCAAAGCCCAAGTCCTCTGTGTTACTTGAGTCTTCATTAAAACTTGCCCCTGCAGAGACCCTCCTCTTTTGAAATATTATTGTGATCAAAGCAAATTCAAAGACATGAGATTACAAAAGCCTGACCTACTTCCAATCCATGTTCAAGTGACATGAAGTACTACAGTGTTATGGAACCTGAAGAGGGCTTTTGCAGCAGTGTTTACATCATCTTCTTCTGTAGAGAGCCCTTACTGTTTGCAATCTTTCATAATAAACTTTATCATTTGAAGCTGTAAATAAGTATAGGTAAGTGTTAATAATGAAAGAACAGCACAATTTATGAATTCAAAGATATAATCAGGGCACTAAATATACAAGAAGCTCTGAACTAAATATTTAGGTGACGACAGCAAGGGAGGGAAATTCTGCCTATATTAAAAATTACAGATGAAAAAACAGAGTACAGCTGTAGCGATAAAATGCTGTTTCTTGAGAAGTGAGGATCTGAGGGATATACCTCTTACTTGTTGGAAAAGTCAAACTTTGTAGGAGGTCTTTGGAGGTGAGAACACTTTAGCTCAGAACTAAGTGCAGGATTTCCTCTGCAGCTTGCCTTTCTCTCCATATGGCTCTTGTCACTCCTCACAGAAAACTCTTCAGAAATTTAATTTAGCAATATAAACACTGGGAAGGTCAGAAGAGGGGTAGATTCTGGACTATCTTTATTTCTAATTTTTTGTTATTTCTCAGAAACCATGGCAATAGTGATCAAATGAAAGTGAAGTTCTATTAGACAAAAAGAGAGGTTGGGTGTGACTTTATTTGTATCACTAGTGCTTGCATCTAAGAAGATTTCAGCAGATAGAGCCTATTATACTCTGTTCCAACTGATTAAATGCTTTAAAATCCTGGCATGATTTTCTACTTTGTAAGTAGGAAATGGTAGCAATATTTTATTCCATAAAAAATCAGATTCAGAAAGCTAAATCTGAGCCTTATTGGGAAACCAGCATGTGGAATAAAAATTGCCAGTAGTCATCAGCTGTGTTTTATAATGACTTTAGGGAAATTTTTTTCAAAATAAAAGAAAGAGAGAGAGAGAGAGATTCAGTACCTCCTGTGTTGCCTGACGCAAGTCTAGAATGAGGTGACTCATTTGTGTATTTTCTTTCTTTTGAACCTGGTGAGTGTTTGTTCCCATCTCTGTTCTCACAATCATCACTGCTAACTCCATTTTACTGGAAGATGTACATTTAGAAATCCATAATTTCTCTCTTTTTTTTTTCCCCGTGCTGGTGGTAGTTATCATAAAATAAACAAGAAAAAGCAGAGAAGTCCCTCTTCCTTCACATACAAAGAAGAAAGCTTCTTGTATGAAGATCTCACACTGACCCTGGCAGGGCTTTGGTAAACAAAGCTCAAAGAAGAGAAAAGCAGATTGGGAAGTTGTCTGTTGAGTAAAAGTTATTTTTTAATTATTAAAATAAATAATATATTAATGATAATTATTAAGAATTCAATAATTTTCAGAAATGCTGGTTCAAGTTTGCTTAAGTATTTCCCCCTTACCTTTACATAAACTGAAATTATGAACAGACAGGATAGATATCGATGGAAAAGGATAATTTGGAATGTTGGTGTTCCCTGTGGCAGCAAGGCAAGTGCTCAGTGAGTCTCATCTTCAGAACAGCCTAAGCCTTCTGAAGGCTGGTTCTTCCCAGCGTGCTCTGTACATCAGAGCAGGTGAGAGCCACAAAGTTCTGCAGGATAAAATACTTGCAGGAAATACCTCAGTAAGGGTCAAAGGAATCTTCATAATACTCATGAAAATGAAATGGGGATTTGTAGCTCTCACTCTGAACATTTCAATTCCTTCAGCTCTGTTGGATTCCATCTAAGGAACAATTTGAGTTTGACTTTCGTGTGGGCAAGAAAGTCACTCACATGCTCTTGCAATTGTTCGTGAGAATCATTTTAGACTCACTTATAAACGTGTGCCTGATGGGAACACTTAGGTTTATGATCAGAAGATTCACACCAAATAAATGGTAAGAACCACATAAGCAAAGCCTTGTCTGCTTTGAAGAGCTTATGCAGCTTTAACTTTGGTGTCAGCAATAATACAGAATGAGATGGCAAATCCCACTGGAACCAACACAACCTCTGTGTGCATCTGAATGAGTCCAGTAAAGATACAAAGACTATGACTGGTCCCATAAATTTCTGATAAGTGCCTAGAAATGTTGTAGTGATTCAAATGGTGAAGGTATTTTATTCTACTCTCAAACAACATGTTTTTTAGAATGATTTTAATTTTGTTAGGTATTTGTAGATACCAAAAGAATTAGAAGTCAGCATTTAAGAAACACTTAAGCATCTCCTATAACAATGATTTG
Source organism: Poecile atricapillus (assembly GCF_030490865.1). Lineage (NCBI taxonomy): Eukaryota > Metazoa > Chordata > Aves > Passeriformes > Paridae > Poecile > Poecile atricapillus. The sequence continues at coordinate 8,926,478 of NC_081258.1, read as the reverse complement.
CCTGTTACAAAGCAAAATACTATCTTTTATTCTCTATTTTCCTCTCTTTGATTGGAAAGGGAACAATGATACTAAGCCAACAGTAGCATTCTGAATATCATCAGGTCTGTATTAGTGAGCTCTTAAAACACATTAACACATTTACAAAAAAGTAAATGTTAGATGTAATTAATCTGGCAGGTACCTGTTCCTTGAGAATTCTATCTCAGTGTGTGCTTGAAGGACCAACTGGTAAAATGAATTGCAGCAATGTATATTTAAGGGTTTTTCTTGTTTGTCTTGTTGTCAGAAGATCAGAAATGCTGCTCTTAAAGTAACAGTACTGCCTCCAAATTTAGACATTCATTTAAATGAAATTCATTTCAAATTTGTCTTACAGTCTGCAGTTTAATTTTCCACAGATTCATAAATTATTTCTGATTAGTCATAGAAAGTTATCAACACTTTCTAAATCTTATTTCAAACAAGAATTTCTGAGGATAAAAGTCATGGCCCTGTTAAAATTTAGGAAATATCAGGTCAATAAAAGTAAATTTTGACTGAAATCTATTATATTCCACTTTATGCATGTTTGTGTGTCTGACCTTTTATCTCAATCTAGAAACTTCTGCTGAATTAGAATGAAATTCTGGCAGCATGGAAATCACACTGTGTTTTGCTATGCATTTTAGTGATGCCATGTTTCACTCAGCCTTTTTATAGCTCAGCTCTCATAACACCCATTTATATGCTTTGCTCCAGAAGGTATCTTTGTGTGTTGTGGGCTCTGAATCTGGCCTGCTGTCAGCAGTGCCCCTTCCACATGAGAACAGAAGTCTGCTTGTCCTCAAGTCAATAAATTTCTGTTAATGGCACAATGATATTCAGCCCCAAACTTATTAATCTCCATATCACTTTGTAACTTCAGAATGAAGCAACAATAATTTCCTAAACAACTGCAGAAATTTCATTTTATTTGATAAAAACATCAAAACCTCAACCCCTCAACAAAAACCTCAGAAGAAGATAATGTCCACAAACCCAACATCATGAGCAATAAGGTGACATTAGTAAAACATTGCCAGATATTCTGTTTTGTACAGAAAATATATGATATTTGAATCATAATTTTTTTGTAATTGTATTATATTGAATATACTTTTATAGATATCTCCTAAATAGTCCTACATTAATTATTCAAGCAGGGTGAAATAAAAAGAGAAAATGGGACACAGGCTGAATTGCAAAATGGGAATTCTAGTTTTTCATCATCTGCAGTTCTTCACAGTTCAGCCCTCGTTGTGTGATTTGTAGACACAGAGTCAATATTGTTGTGGGAGCCATATGCTCCACAGGGAGAGCAGGAGGCAACACTGACTGTGGAGAAGTGAGATGCTGAGTTACTGCATTTTGAATAAGCTTAGGGAACACCCCCACAGGAACCCTGGCACAGGGTGCCCCATCCCTGGAAGTGCTCAAGACTGGGGTGGAGGGGTCTCTGGGTACCCTGGTCGGGTGGAAGGTGTCCCTGCCCACAGCAGGGGGGTGGAACCTGATGAGCTTTAAGGTCCCTTCCAGCCCAAGCCACTCTGTGAGTCTGTGATATACATAGAAAACACAGAGAAATTATGTTCCACAGTGAATAAATATCTGGAAAAATGCTTAATTCTACATAAATTTTGTTACAGGAAAAATGAACTAGGGAAATAATATTTTAAAATCGATGGTGCATTTTAGAATTGAAAATTTAATTTCAATTTACATTAAGATTCCCTTCATGAAGCTGGACACAAGCAAGCTATTCTCCACAACTAACAGATTTACATTCTGTCAGCAGTGCATTCATTTCTCATCTAAATCTTTTCTGCAAATTCCCCAAATCAGGAAGGATAAAGGTGAAGTTCCAGAACAACGTGAATTGAGAGTCTTGCCTAGAGCAATACACTTGCACACCTTGTCCTTGGCACATAAAGCCAGCACTGTGGCAAGCACAGTCTGCTAACAAGAACATGTTCAAACTAATGGAAGGACAGAAAAGTATGGGGAAGAGTTAAGGTACTGTTCAAAAAGAGTGAAGTTGCAATATTTCCTCAATAATTAAGATGTACATTTAATGTATACACTAAAGTCATGCTGAATGTATATACCTGGTATGCATGTGCATAGGACTAAATTTATCCTCAGTTATGCCATTAAATAACTACACAGTATCATTTATGGATTACAGTAAGCATTAGAACCTAGCCTCATTTTATGTTCAGTGTGTAATTTGAACAACTTTAACACATAATATGATTTACTTCAAATGGAAGCTGCACAGAGCTTTAAACTCTCTAGCATATTTTCAACTGGAAATGTACTTACACTGAACCAAAGTTCAATCCTTTAGGTTACAAAGGAAAACAGAACTATGTAAGAGCATAACATTCCTTTTTTAGGAGTTGATTCCCACGTGTAGCTCACACTAACACTGTAATCTTTTTATTCAATAAGTATATTTTCCCTTTTCTGGGCTTCAAGATAGTGCAAGGCTGTACATTTGTCACTGCTATGGATTCATGTGTGTGTTTGTATTCTCAGGTAGGTTCCAATATTTCAAACCCAAAGCACACAATCATATTTAAAGGTTTTTATATTACCTGTCCTGGAGTAAAGAGCAAAGAACATTCCTATTTATTTCACATTCTTTGTGATGGCAAATAAACCAACCAAAGAGACTTTATTTTAAATCAAATAAATGTACAACTTCTTAGGTGTTTGTAAATTATACCCTGTAAGGCTCTAATTTCTTATATGACATCAAAGAATGGGCAACAGTTAAGGATTAGAAAAATTGATATCTCTTTCTCTCATGTCTGTTTCTCTTATATTCTAAGTTACTTAATTATTGCTTAGTATACTACTATCTCAAACAACCAAAAACCAAAACCAATTCTAATTTTAACTGGGAAGTGCCAAAATTCCAGAGTGCAGGAAAGATGTGCATACTTATTTTAGCAGGGTTTTTTTGCAGTCACTAGAAAACACAAAACCATTCCTTCATTATTTCCTTTTTCAAACAAAGCAAAAATCTGATCTTCTCCAAGAAATATTTAAGTATTAAGATTCATTACTATGTTTGATGCAAACCTTAGAACATCACAACCTTTCTTCTTATTCTCCCAAAGTTATAAGAAGCACTTAACTCCTTCTACTTAATTACAGGTGTTACCTACAGACAGAAAAGAAAATCCTAAATTGTGAACATTTGAAATATATTGTCACACCTATGCAGGTCTAAGGTACAGCAGGTGAAATAGCCATTAATATGAAGTGCTACTATAATACATAGCAGTTCTATAATAAACATTACTTGTGGCACACACAAGTGCATAAAAGATTTCAGCTTTGATAAATAGAGGAGAAAAAATCAGTGTTCTATGCTGCTGAGAGAATGATGTTTTATTCAGTTTGGTTGACCTCATCTATGTCAGCAAAAAAGCAGGGAAGTATTAAAAAAGCACATAAAATGTCCTGCTTTTTGTTCCTTTCTCTCATTTCCTAGGTTTTGACTGGGAATGACAAGAAAATAATAATCATTCAAGTTACACACCTAAAGATATTTCTGCCAGGAAGCAGACATACTTAGAAGTTTATATAGAGAATATACTGTAAATACATGCCACAGGGTAATTTTTTTTAAGAAGAAAACCACCTACTATGTGTATAACAATACATGACAAAGAATAACTGCTCCAGATGTAAATCTCAGTGTACACTAATTAATATTGAGGGTCTCAGAAGATATAGGTTAACTTTGCAAAACAACATTTCAGAATTTATGGCAAATGACCGAAATATTTACCCAAGTAACAAGTATTCTTGTGTTCCTATATGCAGGTAGCAAAATATGAAGTGTTGTCAAAAAGAGACTTTTTCTTCAGCCTGGCTAAGTATTGACATTTTGGGTTGTTGGCATTTTAAAAGTTTTTAAAACATTTTTCTTAGAGCAAACCAGGAGCACAATTTTTAACATTTTCTTTTTAATAAGCTATACCTTCACAAGTATTTTCTCAGTTTCATTGTATAAATTTCCTGCTTAAATAGCACTATCAGAAGGAAAATTGAAACCTCTGAATAGCTTTGACAACAATGTATCTTAATGCCTTTTCTCCTTGTTCTTGTGTCACTGATCAATAGACCCAAATGCCATGCATTCATCAAGCTACGGGGTTTGATTGCAAAAGCTGTCTCAGCTCATGCTTATCTCTTGTGTCCTACACGCCTAGAAATGTCACAGAGGAGGAAATCCTAACCCTACATATGTCAGCTTCTGTCAGATGAACAGAGGTCCCGAATAAGGGGTGTTTTGGCAGTCTTTTGTCTACCATGAATAACTGGAGCAACAGTCCACTTCAAGGCAGAGAGAAGAAATAAAGACTCCTTGTTCCTTGAACTTCTTTTTCTGTTAATTATAAAATCAGCAGTTGATTTTGCAATCCTAATCTGCAGTCTAATTCAACTGCAGCCTCCTAATGCTGCTTGATACTCATTGATACCATTATATTTGATACTTCTGTATACTATTATATTCTACAAATAAATCTCCCCAGTTCCAGATTTTTAGAGAAACAGAGGGGGGAAAAAAAAGTGGGACACATACATTTGCTTATCTCAAAAATTATTTAAAATGAAATTTAAAGCTGTTATTGTGTAAAGCCAAAGAACTGCAAGATGTAGGAATGCTGCCCCATTGATTTGTCTGTTTATCAAATGGAAAAAGCCCTCAGAGCTTCTGAAAACTGGCCATTTTCTCCCACTCAGCCTGAGGACATAAACAAAAATAATAGTGAGGAAAATTCAAGCATAAATTGAGATAATTCTAGCAGGTTCTCATCTTCTACTTGATATTATTGTTCAAGTTATTACTAGAGCCCAGATCAAAGGAGATTTAATTTTTAAGGGCATTGAATATTTTTCCAAATGCCTTATTTTGTTGTGAGAAAGTTAATCACATATGTGAGTGCACCTCAACTGTCTCTCTGATCTCTGTAGGAAAGTCATTTAACCTCTCTTTCTCTCCTCTCTGTCAAAATAAGCAAGACAACCTGCATTCATGTGATTCCTAAGAGACAGAAAAATTATCATTTTATTTATCAAAATCTACCATTTTGATTCAAATCCTTCTAAGCAACAGTGCCCATCATAAATAATGTAAAAGCTCATATCTATTATAGAGGATATAAACTGAAGTAGTAGCACAGAGAAAATGAACATATTAAGCCCTATTCTAAGATATTCTTAAAGAGCTAGCTGAGAGTGCTATCAAAGATAACAAATTTTACATGGTTTAAGAATTAGGGCAAAGCAAATTGAGAGCAGCATATTACATCTGTTTTAGCTGGCAAGCAAACATTTTGCTGCTTTCAGAACATGTTTTATGTGATGGAAAAACCCTGTCAAGTGTCCCAAGGGGGGGTTACAGTTTTGCTTCAAACTGTTGCCAATGAATAAATAAGGACAAAAGTCCTTTACCACTTGTGCAGCAGCAAACACACTGTCAGCACTGAGTTTGCAGCAAACAGGACACATCTCCCATTGTTCTAACACAACACAAGTTCAATCAAGTGATTTACAAAAACATTGGTAGAATTCTAAACCTGAAAATATTTATAAAACAATGTGAGCAGTTCAGAGAAGTCCCTCATCAGGCTGCAGTTAAAAGCCTTAAGCACCTTCAGTGAGAGATCCTGACCCTTGGACAAATTTAGAGCTTGTCCTCAGCCCCACCAGCTGAACTGTCATGCCCTGCAATTTTTCAGGCTTGATTCTTAAACAGCAAACCTCCTTTTGTGTCTGTTCCCTGCTTTCCTGTGTTACCATTGTTGTAACAATTATATTCAGAGCAGACTTGAGCACTTGGCATCATCTTGCACTTACACTGCAATTCCTGTATCCTGGTCCCCTTCCCTCCCCATCCCATTCTGTAACTGTTTTTCAGCTTGTATATTATTTGCATGTGTTTATTCACTGCATCTTCATTTAAACTATTGACTGATAACACTGGATCAGAATTTAAGAGAGATTTTCTTATTAATTTTCTTTAATTTAATATTTATGCAAATTATTCAGGAAAAGGAAAATTCTTCAAAATTATATTATACTATTTGAAAAAATAATTATAATCCATTTTCTTTCAAGAATATTAGTTACTTAAAAGCTGCCTTCTTTGGAGATAGAAGAACTATTTATCTTTGTTGCTTCCTGGTAAAGATGAATGAATATTGTTGTTTAGAAAAAGCTTTTCACATATATGGGCAGTGTACTCAATTCTTTGTTGTTTTTTATTTTGATTATACAAAATACACTCATTTTTTCTGCATTCTGATACCTAATTGTATTTCCAGAACCAACTTATTTGAAAGCAATGAAATCAATTACACAAGTCTTTTCAATTGAATGAATGTATAAGGCTTTTTTCAACATAGTAGATTAATCTTTTTGATAATCTCAATGTTCTTTCATTCAGTAAGAGATAACTGTATTTGCATTTTCTTATTAAATAAGTCATTGAGCTAATATTTTTTCAGTTTTGAATATTTCAGATCTAAAACAGGATAAAACTTTTTTTTATGCAAGAGTAAAATATCTTTATTTGTGGGAGAAACACCTCAATTAACATAAATACAGTTCTCAAATACTCAAAAGCAACTAAATATTATGACTTGTTACCAAAGGTTCCAAAGCACACTGAGAATGGCTCTTGCTGGTGTTCCACAGATGCTCTAATTGCTGGGAAAAACATCTTCCTTCACCAGTGAAAGGCTGAGGGGGATAATAAAGATGGCAAAGACCCACAAAAACAAGAGCAAAGGGAAGTGGTGGAAGAGCTGGCCCAGAGGGGCTGTGCAATCTCCTGTCCCTGGAAATTCTGGAGACACTTGTGGATAAAGCCCTGGAAACCCAGTCTGTCAGGGTTAACACCTCTTTGAGGAGGAGGCTGAAGTAGAGACCACCAGGGGTCTCTTCCAATTTGAAATATCTTGTTCTTCTATAGAAACTTTTCACTTTTCTTATTTTCCCTTACAGTTTAATGGTATTTCCCATGGAAGACTCATCTACAAGGCAAATAAAAAGGTGTCTCTGAGGCTGTTGTTGGAAGATCTCGCCCTTTTCCTATGGTGAGTTACAGAGTTTTGCCCCCACCACACCAGTGATGAGCAGCAGGGGGGTTTGGGCTGTGGCTGCAGATACCTGCGAGCTTGGGCTGGGATTTCTTCCCATTATTGTTACAGATCTCCCACCACCAGACTTTTGATTTATAACCTTACTATCACTATTATATAGTCAGTGCCTTCCAAGGAATTTTTAAAACTGGAAAAGGTTGAAAACCATTGGTGTAGAGAATTATAGAAATAAATTAACTTTCTTAGTGAGCAGAGCTTTACAAGCACTCTCTTTTTAAAGTTAAATTCCAGCTGTCTCTGGAGACAGGAAGTGCGGACACTGATTTTTTCACAAATAAGATGTATAGTGTTCTGCACAAAGCCACTTTCCAGACCAAGTCAGGTTTGTCAGTACAGCTTTTTGACAACCTTGGCTTGGAGAGAACAGGAAAATTTCCATGGCAGTGGGACAACAAATATGTTATTTAACTTTTCAAATTAAGATCTTCACCCTGCAAACAGAATCCAAATTTTATTTCCTACAAGAAGTCTTAAGCGACAGGGATACCAATTTAACCGCTAAATGTTTATATAGGATTCTTATTGAAGAAAGTAGGGATTAATGTTAGTTTGAATAATTTGATTTCATTACTGGCTGTATACTGAGATCGCTTCTGAATTTTTGTCAATAAAAATATCAAAGGTCATTTGTAGCAGATTCTCTGTGCTTGGATAGTTCTTTTCTCCCCTGGGAGCTAAAACATTATTTTATAGATTCATAACAGGGCTGGAAGGGACCTCAAGAGGTCATTTCATCCATCCTCTGTTCCAAGGCAAGATCAAACATATTAATCTTGACAGATATTTGTCTAGACTGTGTTTTTAAAAACTTCCAATTACAAGGATTCCAAAATCTCTTCAGGCAATCTATTCCAAGGCATTGCTATCATTACCTTTAAAAGTTTTTTCCCCACTAACTTATCTTAATTTTCCTTTTTTTCAGGTTAAATCCAAAACTGCTTGTTAGATTGTCATTGACAATGAACTCAGATTGCTTCCTTCCTCTTACAGATCTTTTAAAATGCATTCTACCCAGCTGTTTGCTCTCATCTTGCCATCCTGCCTAAACACAGTACCTTGAAGATATACAAATTGGACTACATTCTAATTTTTTCCAAACATTATTTGCCAATTTTGATAATTTCTGTGTCTGTTGACTGTAGATGTTCTCCAGAGAGCATCTGCTCACTGGCTTCATCCCCTGCACATACCAAGGAAGGCTGAACAAAGATTCCCCCAGGCTTCCAAGCAGGTTCTTCCTAAATTCTCCTAGAAATTTCCTATCTTCCCCTATATTTAATAAACTGGTAATATTTGATGACTGATATGCTTCTTACCTGATTAGCTGCACAGCAGCTACCCAGAAAGTTATTAGTTCCTTGCTGACATGGGTTTATTCCCTTCTAAACTAATGGCAGTGAATCCACTATTTACTCCTAAACATCCTAAATAACATCCCTGAGGTAAAGCTCTGATGCAAAGTTATCTTTTCTGTTCCTTCCATGAATATACATAACCCAGGACAGAAGATGGTGCAGGTAATCAATCACATTTAAAGCCTTCAATTGTGTAAATCAATACAGTGGTTTCAGGGATGCATGAGAAGAGTTAAACAGTGAAAGAAAGCTGGAAGGAGTTGGTTGGGGTTTATTCCTTGTTTATAGAAAGTTTCATAATTAGTGTTGGGGCATACTGGGCACTGAATTCATTTCATAGTATCACATATAAAAGCAAGCTGAATTCCTCTCAGTGCAAAACCAACCTCAAGCTACCTTGACAACAAGATAACAATAACCCTGTAATTTCAATTGTTCACTCTTTTTTTATGTGTTCTGTATCTCTGTGAAGTCTCATCTTCCCAGCCCAGTGCCATAGGCTAATAATCTGTAACAAAACTCAGCCTCAAAAAATGTCAGATATAATGAAAAACACAACTTCACAGATGAGAAAGTTGGCCCTAGCTAAATCCTAAGGGCCCTAGCTCTCAGATTCTGTAGGTTCTGCTGTTTCATCCTCTAACCCTGAATTAGAAGTCTGTGTGAAATTGAACTATTCCTTCTTCTTTCTACCGAATCACTCATTCCTCATCAAAGAATAACTGACTTCCAAAGATAGAAAATTCCATTGCCAGTTGAGAAAAAAATGACCACAGCAGTTGAACCCAAAACTTGACCACACGCCCTAATGATCTGCCAAGTGATATTTTTATTAATAAAGACATAGCTCTTCAATTGCCACTTAAAGAATTTGAGTGGTTGCCACTCAAAAATGATATAGTGTTTCCTCCTACATAGGTAGGAATTGGAATATTTAGATTTATGATTAAGCATTGAAACTTAACTCTAATGGCCTTTGATACACTACAAAAGTTGAAAAGTTTCATTTTGATTTGTGTTAAAACATTTATTTTCTGCCAGCAATCTAAAAAAATCACCCCAAACCACTTCTTTGCTCTTGGCTTTTTCCTTGTCTAATCTAAACACTGAAAATGTCAAGTTTTCTCACTAATTAAACATGTCTGTCTTAGATTCCACTTGTATCTTTCATCATAATGGTGCAGAGTTCCAGGGAGACATTATACATTCATGTTTTCAAATATAAGATGCAAAAAATACAAATATAAATTTAATGCAGCAATCTCTTAATGAGCAAAGCAATTATGACACAGGAGAAATGAAGGAATTAGGCTTCTAAAAATTCTCAGTATTTATGGGCCCAGGGCTTCAGGGTCTGGTTGAGACAAGTTTTTATGCAGATCCTCTATAAAGTAGTAGAAGGAAATGTGAGTTATTGGTGGAAGTGATTGGCTAAAAAGATATAGTGGAATCACAAGTTCCATTAAATTTATAAGACAAATTATAAAATATTCAATTTTTAAGACTGGAACTGAAATCTTGTAGGAAAAGATTCTTTATGTTTCAGTTCTACTGTCAAAAAAACCAACAAATCAAAAAACAAAAGATATTACAACAACAACAACAACTCCTAAAAATCCAAAACTTTAGCAAAAGTAGTTTTTGTAAAGTCCAGGTTTAAAAATGGCTGAAAGTTCTCTGTGCTTGCATAATATCTCCTAGATCATAGCAGCTGACACGTCCATAGCATAAATTTCCATTTTCCCACTTTTTGTCATTTGCTTTGAGGTCCCTGTGTGGCCAATGATTAGTATGAACAGTGAACTGAATTTAAGAAAAATAACAGCACGTGGAAAATAAATATTGTTATCATTTTTCATAAAATAAGGACTATCCTATTAAAAGAATAGAGAGTATTTCAGATGGAAAGGAACTGTAATCACAAAATGAATTCAAAACGTCATCAAATGTGCAATATGAGCAACAGGGAAAATTAGATAGAGAAGAAACACAAGTAATTTTAGAATCCTATCGAGCCAAAAGGATCAGAGTAAAGCATGGAGAGTCATCCTTGCTCCTCCGTTGCTGGCTGTCCAGTGCCAGCTGGAGGCTCAGACAAGTCTGTTCTGGTAACTCCACTGCAGCGTTTTGCAGAGCTGTGAGGTCTCCATTCCAATGGCAGCACAAGGAGAAGGCCCCTGTGTGTCAGGACTGCCAGAACAGAGAGAGTTGCTGAACACACTCAGGGCAGACACAAACCTACACAGCAAGGATAAAGCTGAGAGCACATGGGCAGCTGCTCTGCACCTCCCAGGACGTGATTCCTGGACAAGACCTGAGATCAGACGCTTTCCTCTCCTCACCTGGAGGAGAGCTCACCTGAGCTCTTCCATGAGCGCTGCCTGTTCCTCCTTGCACAGTCCCACAGGGTCCCGCCACGCAGAGCTTCAGCTGGGAACATATGTTCAGCTGATTCCACAGCACAGCTCAAAATGCAGGCTACGGAAAGTCTCAAAAAAACAGCATTTGCTGGCCAAACATGCCATGGAAAACTCAGTATTTTGAGCAGAAATTCAGTACATAACTTTAAGAAAGATTTGTGGAAGGTACCAGGCAGACAAGTATTGTCAGCTGGGGTGACTGTAGTCTACTCTAGGGCACCATCTCAGCACCAAAACAGTGCCCCAAAACTTGGTGCAGCACCAAAGAACTGGCACACAACAAACTACTGGAGATCACTGCCTTTTAACTTATTGGACTCTCCTGTAAGAGTCCTTAAGAGAAACTCATCCATGTAGGAGCAGAACCACACAACTCAAAGCAGAACTGCACCCCTGACTCCTTAACCTTCCATTCCCACTTCTCACTGGTGTTGCCCAGTGAGTCTCAAGGAAACAGGGAATGGCAGTGGGTTGGGAAGATCAAGTGCTTGATGAAATTAAAATGTTGCAGATTTAGCAGGAAATATGAGGGTGGAAAGAAGGGTACAGAGATGTGCAGTTGTGGGAAGAAAAAGAGGGAAAAGATGAAGTGAAATTTAGGGCAAGAAATGAGACTAAAGTGGTATTTGGGCAGGGCTAACAAAGGATTTAAAGGAGAAATTACTCAAGTACTATTGAAAGAGAAGTAACTATGTTACAGATGGATTATTAATGTTAAGGAAAACCAAATTATTCTGAGAATTATTCTTAAAATATTTTCCAAACCATCACTCATCTATTAGACAAACCACTCAAGCATTACTCCTGAAAATCTATTAATGACTTCTGATTGTGATAATTAAACTACTCTTTATTTTTCTGGTATTGGTTTAATCTTCAACACCTTCTTTATATATTCATACTCAATCTTTCTCACCACAGAAGCATCTCTGAGAGCAGCAAGGGAGTCACTCAAATTCTCAGTTATAAATCCCAGTTATACAATTTTCCTTCCACTCATTTATGAGGCTTTCATGCCTTCCCCTCTCTATTGACTGTTTTCTTTTAAATATTTGCCAGTTTTTAAGAAGCTGACACAACACTACAGAAATTGTTGGGTAGTTCCTACACTCCTCCAGCCACCTTTCCTTTGCACTATGTCAGTCTCATCCAACTAGAAGGTCACAGACCAGTTTTCTTCCCTGTACCCTTATCAATTTTAAGTTCTTTTAGCATATAACTCACTTCTGATATATGTATTTTCAACCCTTTCAGTGGGAGATGTTACTTCAGCTTTTCATGGATATGGTTTATTTTCCTTGCACAATCAATATTATTCAACAATGTTTTATTTTCTTCAAAATATTTCTACTCACATCAATCACATGCTTTTCTTCTCTCAGGATTTCTCTAGATTCTGATTTAATAACTTTAGTTGGCAGTGCAAAATCTCCCATCAATAAGGTTCTTTCTCAGACGTCTCTCCTGAGTGACTACTCTCTCTGGTGCCATCTTCTATTGAACATCATCTACATCTGACTTCTTGTCTTGATTTTGTATGACCACTTACAAATTTTTTTTATTTAGCATCTTCTTTGGACTCCATTTCTGTCCTCAGTAATCATAAACACTTTGAGAGCCATTTTCTTTTGTGATCCACTCCTTCATCACAAACATTCTCAGCTATGCCCATGAGGGTTACATTAGTAACTTCTCACTTAACACTAATCTCTCACCCTCCTTCAGATTCAGCAGAGTTTGAAAATGACTATTGACATCAGCTGTAGCTGTTCCAATAGTAATCCAGTGAAGTTTCAGTAGAGCCAGGACTCTAACTTCTTAACTTTTAATTAAAATGTAGATACATACATTCAGCTTTCTGAACCACAAATTTCTCCAGGATAAATTCTGCAGCTCTAGATGAAAACTCTCAGTCTTTTCACTAACACTGTCTAATTTCTTGAGTGGTACTTTGATAATCTCTGAACAGCCTCTTTACAAAGAGGGAACAGTGTTTCTGAATTGACATGCTACAGCTACAGCATATTTTATTGCTACAATAAACCTGTAGCTATTAAAGAAATTAAACAATGAGTATGATGTGCCTGAGCTTTTAGCAAGTGCATGTGGGTTAGTTATTTTATGATATCTGAGTCAGCTACTTCTGATGAACTGACCAGAGAGAATACCCATATTGCTAGGAGAGCACTTTCAGTAGACTCAGAAGAGAAAACAGACACAAACTGAACTTTCCTTTCCTATTCCCAGAGTCACTAACCTAGTTTAAAGTGATGTGACATCACTAGAGAAAAGATAAATCCTACCTGAACAGATATATTCCCCTGTTTATTATATCTCACCAATCCTGCAGGTATGTATGCCTAGGTACATCTCTATTTATGTGAGGAATGCAGTAGGAATGTAGAAAAACTGTCTCAATGAGTATTTCCATAACTGTGATTACAGCCAGTAAGATCCTGTGTCCTTTTTTGAAGGATGATGATAAAGCCATCCAACTTCTTGTCAATTTTCAATTATCACCCATGGCTTATATCTGTTTATATGGAATCAGGACAGTTTTTAAAGTAAGAACAAATTAAACAGCACATAAGGAAATGTTACCTAAGACCTGGGACACCAAAAGAATAGAGGCAAAAACCAGAAAACTGTATTACTAGAAATTTAGGAAACACTTCTATCCTAAAATTTGTTTTTAATAGAATTCTTTATGATCATAATTTATTCTAACTGACACAGTGATGTTTTAATTGACCTTCTTCATATTTGTCCTTCCTTTCCCTACTTATTTATGATGACTGGGCATGTAGGGACTATAAATGATGAATCAAATTTTCCCATAATTACTTTTGAATTTTTTACTGTCCGCAATATACAAAAGCCAAGGTCACAGAAGTTGCCACTTATTGGTGATCATGACAGGCCTACCTTTTCTACATCCTGAAATCTGAATCTAAACATGGAAAAATGCCAAGTATTTAGAGAACTGAAAAGCCTTAAACAAATTTCTAATGCCAGGCTTTGCTTTGGGAGGGAAAAAAATTGAACAAAACCTTCCTCTAAGGGACTATGAACATCCTGCAAAACCTGTCTCCCTCATTTAAACCTTCCATGTTTATTAGGATGTCTGCTCACATGCTCTTAACTTCAGTGTGCTGATGACCTTACAGAAGCACCCATAAACTTCTACTCCCTTCCTGCTTGCACTGATAAAGGAAGAACTTTCTGCACTCAGAATTACATGCTTTGAAGGTAGTAAGGTAATTCAGAAAGAAATTTCATATTCCAATGATAGCTTGAACATGGGAAAAAGTCATTATAGCAATAAAAGAAAGAAGGGTAAAAGAGTTGAATTCATAAAATGTCAACAAGGAGGTTACATCCACCCATAAGGGTTTAGAAACTAGTGCCATAAAAATTGGCAAACTTCTATTTACACAGGGTAAAAGGGCAAATTTAATGGACTGAATTATTCCCATTAATTTGTTTCATTAATTTCATTTTATAGCTTTGTGAAGATTTAAACAGAAGATTTAAGATGTGGCATGAGCTTAATATATTAGGTATTTAGCAACTGTACAAAACAGTAGATTCATTTCACAAGGCTTAAAAGACTATAACAAAGCTGGCCTGCATTTGGATACATACATACAGAATTTTTATAATTCTTCTCAAACAAAGCAGATTCTTCAAAAATGCCCCATCACACAAATAGCCAGGAAGCATTTAGTATATGCTAGTGATTATTCTATTTATTTTTAAAAAACCTTTTCATCAAGTAATGAGGGCAAAGCAACTATTACATGTACTTTTTCATCCTTGAAGCCATAGGAAATGACATTAAAGTCAGGTGTGGAAAATTAAATGTAAAAAAAATTCCATTAACAAATTGGCAGGATTGACTTATCCTTCAAATATATTTTATTATATTATAACTATATTTGAAGTTCCATGCCCATTATGTGAAATGCTTTACTCTGAGTTCTGTAATGACATTGCAAAGAGAAAGTTTCTTTTTAGAACATGACCATCATAGTTTTTAATCCTTTTTTAGCTTTCCACTTCAATGCACCTCTTTCAACTGATGAGTAGGAATCACCAGTATCCACATTCGAACCTCACTGTCCACAAACCACTGAGATTGTCTCCCTAAAGTTCTTTTTGCTGTCCCATTGACAGGCAAGGAACATCCACATCCTGTTTCACATGCTCAGTGATCCATCAGGAGCAAACTGGAGGGACATGAGAGCAGATTTATTTAGACATGTTTAGTTCGGGTTTTTCTACAAAGTTTTCTTTACACAAATATTTTTTCATTAATCTAAAATCCAGGGATCGTATTGCAGAGTTTTGCATACTAAAAACCCACATAAGGACTTGAGCAAGATGAATCTCTATTATTTTGGACTAAACCCTTTTTTCACACAGATGTTTATACAGTATGAAAGCACCATAAAGCTCCAACTAAAGTGCAAGCAGCTGTGATATATGTGTCCCATTTATAGTACATGCAGATCATTCGTCAGCTGCACTAGCAAATCTAATTAGATGTTCTATTTTGTATTAATGTAAAGAAATACATTTCTGTGGGTTTTTTTTCCCCAAGGAAGTGTAAGAATAATACTGCTTGTGTTACCCACATTAAAGAGAGTTATAAAATAAGTACCTTGATAATTGGAATAAAAAATGCCAAAAGATTTATTATTCAGAAGCAATGGAAAGAAGTTGTTGGATTGGATTATCAAAAAGTTATCATAAAAAAATTACAAACAATTAAACTATCAAGGGAAAGGATACAAATTATTGCATGGGGATTTAGAGGCATAGACATGTAATGCACTGTAAATTAAAGTCATTTATAAGGTACTACTGGAAATCTTATATAAAAACAACTGCTTAGTCAGCAAAGGTGAGTTAAATTATTTGCCACTGTAAGAAGAAATCCATGGGATAGCCCACTGCACGCTCATCAAATACTGGCTGCCTTCTAAATATTCTAAACTATTTATATGTCCCAAAGACAGCCGCCAAGTTCGTTGTCACTGCAACACTCTCAGCCACTTTCTCTGCAAAGGTGAAAGAGAACACAGCCAAAAGTCTCACTGTGTGGATATACAAAGTTCCCTTACCACACCCTCTCTGTCCCCCTCAATGCTAAAAGGTCAATTACATATGGTAATGATGGCAAGGAAGGTGCTTTAGGGAGAGCAACTGTCTCACAGATGTGAGAGATAAAAACAGGGCCTTAGTGAGGGAAATGTAGCTATCCTCCTTCCACAGAAAGGATTTCACATTAGAATATCTGCTATGTATCTTGGAGATCTCTATCTGTTCTTTAAAAGAGTCTTAGCTCTATTTTACTTCTGCATTAGCTCATTATTTAATACAAGTGTGTATAGCAATATGTATCTTGTACCGTTGCCCTAAAATGTTATGAATTTATTAACAATTTCATAAGAGTATATCACTTAAGATACTCTCCAGTCTTTCATAAAGAGTCATAAAGGAAAGCATGGCAAAAATCCTCAAATAACAATATTGTTTAATTTTAATTGATTAAGATATAATAAAAGTGATGCTGTGTCCTTACAATATAGTGGAGAGAAAGAGTAAAAGAAGTCATTTGCTTGGGCTCAGGATTTTTCCTAATGAGAGTCATTCTCAGATTTTCTCTTGTTATGGCTGCTTCAAGTTTTAAAAAGACTGTGAAAAGCTGCAGAACTATTGAGAATGTAAAATGTATTATATGTATGGATTTTTTTTCCTAAAAACTTTATACAGTATGATCACACTTTTGAAGACATGAACGTATGCTTTTAATTGTCTTGCTGGAAATTGCAAAAATTAGGCAGGTATATTAAATAGCAAGCAACAGAATGGTTACCATGGTTAAGGTCTGCAGGCTTTTTATATTGAATGGTAAAAAGTTAAATGTCTGTATATACTCCAACAAGTGGACAGAGCAGGAAGAAATCAGCCACATAAATGTAGGTTTCTTTCTCCTCATTTTAACTTGCTTCTATAACCCTCTTTGCGTTTCTTTAGTGCGGTTATCTTCCTCCCCTCTTTTGAAGAGGAAAGTGAGGGTTATTTTTGCCTCTAAAAAGAAAAATGATAAAGTGAAGATTGCAGGCTATCTGTAAACCTGGATTTCAGTTGGATATGAGAAGCTCTCAGTATTTCATACACATTTTGGTTCATTAGTAGAGAAATGTTATTTCAGATAGCCGTTATGTTTTACAGCTTTTATTATTTGCCTCCCATAAGTATTATACCACAGCAACAGACAAAAGTTTCAGAATGAAATCAAAACAATTGAAGCTTATGGGTCAAATAACCCAGCTCTTATGGGTGCAATGGCATTAAAACACTAATCTTCAGAAGAATATATAATCTATGAATTTTATGGACAACTAAGGCAACTTGTCAAGCAAAGTGAAATAATTCAGTTATTTGAACAAATAACTCTTTTATAGGAGACCTTCCACATTTGACTGTAAAATACTATGAGAGAATTTCTTGTCTTGCCTTTCAGCTGTGCTGACGCACAGGTGATAAACTGAAAATAACATTTACCTCCCTGCATGTTGTAAATTCTTAGGATCTCAAGAAAGTTATTTATTTAGATGGTGACAGTGGAATTTACTTGCCTCATTGCAGACACATGAAAGTTGCTTGGAATCATTCAAAGCTGGATATTGCACTTAAATAATTTCAAATATTTTCACAAGCAAATTAAGTGTAAAGGGAAGCATCCCATTTTCAGAACAGTCTATCCATAAATTATTATTTTTGAACAAATATTTAGTCTTATGGGATATATAAACTCTCACATTTGATAACATTTTCTAAAGATGAATTAATGACAGGATACATCACTCACCCTAGGTATTGGGTCTTCAAATCTTTACAGTTGCACAAAATGACTCAGAATTGCAATTCACCAGGGTGGGTTTTTTAATGTATATATCGGAAAACAAATTATTTTTTGCTAAATGGTGATTTTCTTTACTTTAGACAATATTTACATTAAACTTTTTAATTTTTAATTTTTTAATATCTGCCTTCCCTATAGATGTGGAAGTGGTCTTGCAATGCCCTGCCTCTACAGCCAAGATTGATTTGTGGAGAATGGCTTAGCAAGTAAAAGGAGGGGAAGACACTTTTTAAACCTGTCATGGGCATTTCTACGTCTTCTGTGGTATTTGAATTGTGTGTCCTTTCTGACAAAAAGGCCATTGCCTGCTGTGAAATAGATCAATGGGTGATATTGTGCAGTGATTGCTATTTGTTTAAGAGAAATCTCACTGACTGACCCACTTCCTGTAATGCATAAAAAATAAATGACAGAAGTTATATTTTTGCTTTTGTTTCACTTTCATTCATCTTATTTGATCAGCACTGAACAAAACTGACATCTCATCAAACTCAGAAGTGTATTTCTGCACCAGGTTCATCATAGGGTGGCATTTAAAACACAGACATTGCAGGAACAAATGTATTTGCTGGCTCTGTCCATCAATGTAAACCTGACCTTTATCCTGTAGATTTATTGACACCGTGCTGCTTTGTATCATATTTTATTACTATGTGGAAAGCCTGGAAGGTCCTCCCTGTAAAATCACTCCTGATTTTGATCTGAAAATTTTTACATCTGTAATAGATTCATCTAAAGATCGAGAAAACTTTATATGTCTTACTCTTACATAAACCATGATGACTTAACTACACTTTTGAAAAAATGCCTACACATTGGTCTGTGTTTTGGTGACACCAGCTCTTAGGGACACCAGGCAGGAACAGCATCACTGAAGAATATTTTCCTACAGTCCTTTTCAGCACCTCACAAAGCCAATATGTTAGTAATCATGTTCCAGAAAAAGAAGAACCTATTACATATAATCTTGTGATTAGTATTTACAGGTTTAAAATAGTCAAATGAACTCCCTGTACAAAACACAAACTAGGGTCCAACAACTACCTTTCTGAAGTAATAATAGATTTATCTTGTGATGCAGTATACTGCCACTTTATTCCTACAATCACCTAGGAGACGCATAAGCCGCTTAATAAACAGGGTATTCAAAATTCTGTGGATTGATACATAACCATTATAACAGGTCTGTGACTAAATATTTTGTTCTGTGTGGGAAAATTTTGATGAAAACAAAAATGAACAAAGCGAATTCGAGTCATGCTGAAAAAATACATCTTTCCAACTAATTGGCAAAATAATGGTTCACATTTCTTCAGTATGTTCTTTTCCTAAATCCCCTGGAAGCTTTCCAACAAGCCAGAACACTGAAGCACCATGCTGGTGAGCCCTATGTGAATCACATCTGTCTTGTTGTTTTCAGCCTTCTAGGCTTGAACATACTGAAAGAGTCAATGCTTGGCAGTAAAGCAAATAGGCTATTTTCCTTAAAGAAAGAAAAAATCTATTATTCTTGTGTTGAAGTCTGAAACCCTAACATTTACCCTCATCTAAATAATGTGTAATTGAGCACTAATATAATCCAACTCCAGATTTCCCTCAAAACCGTTCTTTCCTTTCTAAAAATAGAAGTGGAAAGCAAACGAAAATCATCTTTCCATTCATGCATTAATTGAGGATAAACAATAGAGTTCAGTCCTTAAAGTCAAGAGATAAAAATGGGAAGGGTAGCATAAAAGGGCGATTTCCCCATGTCTACCAAGTGTCTGAATCTGCATAGACATCTGTATCTAGCTAGTTGCCTGAAATCACTTTACAGGCAATGGAAAGTAATGGGCATTTTTAGAGGGCAATTTCTCTGACATATAATAACATCTTTATTTGGGATACAGTAAACCAATGCATCCCAAAAGTAAGTACTTCATAAGCTTCAGGTAAAGCCAAAGGTCACACACTCATTTCAGTGAAGGTCTGAACTTGTATTTTTTCCCCTTTGAGTGAATTTTGGAGATTTAAAACAGAGCTTTTCCAAGTAGCATTTTAAAATAAACACCATAAAGTCAGAAGAAGGAAAGTACAGATTTTTTACACACACACACACAAAAGTCAGTTTCTAATTCACTAGATTTAGATTTCTCTATATTTCTCACTTTTTAGATTTCTCAAAAAAATGTAAGCATAAATTTCAGTCTATATAACTATTATACCCTGTATTTAATCACAGGATACAGAGATATTGATAGAATATCCCAAGTCGGAAGGGACCCACAAAGATCTTTGAAGCTCAACTCCTGGTCCGTCACCAGACACAATCCCCTCCTGTGCCCGAGAGCTTCCTGAGCTCTGTCAGGTTTGGTGCTGAGCCCCCTGCCCTGGGGAGCCTGTTCAGTGCCCAACCACCCTCTGCTGAGGAACCTTTTCCTGATGTCCCACCTAAACCTCCCCAAGGCATTTCACGCCATTCCCTGGGCTCCTGTCGCTGTCACAGAGCAGAGATCAGGGCTGTGCCACTGCTCCCCTCACAAGAAGCTGTAACCTCAGTGGGGTCTCCCCTCGGTGTCCTCTGCTCCAGCTGAACGCACCAAGCGCCCTCAGCCGCTCCTCACACGGCTTCCCCTCAAGGCCCTTCCCCATCCTCGTGGCCTCTCTGGACACTCCCCAATAGCTCAGTGTCTTTCCTGTGTTGTGGCCCCCAAAGCTGTCCCAGCCCTCGAGGTGAGGCTGCCCCGCGCCCAGCGGAGCAGGACAATGCCCTCCCTGGCCATGCCCCGTTCAGCACAGCCCTCTGGGCCAGCTGCTCACACCGTGTGCGTCTCCAGCTGAATGAGGGATACCTTGGCTGGAAGGACACCGTAAAAGACAGTATGGAAAGCTTTACTGAACCCACAAAAGATTACATCAACTGGCTTCCCCTCATTAATACTGGCAGTGTTTTTCCCTTTGCAGATACTATGAGATACAGGAGAGGAAAAGTCACCTTCAGAACTAAGATCAATTAATAACATTTAATATTTAACTGGTTTTATAGAAAGAAAACACAAACAGCTCCAGTAGTTCCTGTAGAGCCCCATCTAGCTGGAATGAGATAGAAGTGTTTCCAGTTTTAAGAAATAATATCTATTGATATATATAACACAGCTACTTTTGAAATGTTCTGGGAATTTCTGTTTTTTCAAGAGATATTTTTGTACCATAAGAAATGGATGTTATTTTGCTGTAAATATACTGCTTTTGAAAAGCCAAAAGAATTTTCTTTCTCAAAAAGAAACTTCCTAAAATGCTCATCCAGATGAACCATTTATTGCCCTAGTTTGTTGGTTTTTTTCTCATAACAATGGCAAATGAAATGTTTAAGACCAAGACTCCCATAATACTTCATTAAAATTGAAGATCAGCACCTTATTCCTGGATGATGTTTCTCTGTGCCTAAGTAGAACGTCTTGTCTATAAAGCAGCACCTCAACTGATGAACAAAAGTCAGTTTAAAGAAGATGAACTAGATGACTTGACTAATTATCCCCAGACTCATTTGAATTTCTCTTTTGACCTCTTATAGAGAAGCAAGGAAGTGCTAAAAGTGTAGTCTGTAAAATCTGATAAACAAGAGGTAGATGATGTGAAGAGAAAAGTAAGGATGCTGACCGTCTCCGTTGATCAAGGAAGCATGAAAAACAGATATATTTTATAATTCAGAAACTTCATTAGAATAGAAAATAGCTACAGCAGTTGTATTCACATAAAAGGAATGTGACTTGCAAAAACAGATGCTTTCTTCATCATCGGTATTCTGTATCTAAAAATGAGTCTTTAAACCCTTCTCTTTAGTTTACTGCCTGATTAACATTACAGGTTTAATATTTGTCACAATTACATTCTGCAAGCAAGTTCAAGCCCATTTTCATGTGAAATGCTTATAGATGTTCAGCCAATTAGACATGACCATGAGCACATGACCATGAGCTCATCACATAAAACTTGTTAAGTAGCAAAGTTAGTTCAAGTGATAATGATATTGCCTGTTGGGACTTGCTGAGGGAATCCCTGAAATGAATGTTTTAATTATGCTATGAATATACTGTCTAGAGATCGCTGTCCTTGTGTCTACTGAAGCCCAGCAAGCCTATACAAGCAGTTCACATTAGTTTGTCTAAGGATCCAGCAAAATATGTGCAACTTTCACCCAATATAATGTTCAAATTATTTGCCTGCACCAATCTTTCCTACATTTAATAAGCAGCTTCTAGAACGTGTTTGTTAGTAGAAATGTCATTTGCTTAGGCAAAGCTTTCATCCTGACAAATGTTGTTTTTAATGTTGGAGTATTTCAGGTTTTGATTAAAATGGAAAAGACACTGTACAGAGTGTTTTGCCTGCTCAGATCTCTGTGGCCTCTTGCAACTACAGAGCAGGTTTTTAATGCTTTGTGGCACTGCCCAGGGAGGTAACTGGCAAACAGCAAAGAGTGGCTGGGGCACAGGCAGCTTGAGAAAAATTTCAAGAAAGGGGGAATGTACTTAGGTGCAGGAGAATATCATCTGAAATCATATTTGCTTTTACAAACTTCCTTATCTTCATAGAACTTTAGCTCTGGCTTATGGTAGTGATTATGAAAATCATCAACAATCACCATTAATTTTATCAAGACAAAAACCAATCAGTGTGAAAAGAGAAATATTTTGCAGACAACCTTGGACTTTTGCTGTCAGGATAACATTGTTTTCTGCAACTGCCATATATATTTTACTGATAAAAAACCTGGATTTAACAATAACATTCAGTATTGACTTTAATTAATTTGCCTTACCTCTAGTATTTAGGAATGTTGTATTCAATTGCCTGCTCTACTGCTTTTATAAACGTATCACATTTGAGGTATACTCTGCAAACAGCCTGACAGTGATTCCTTGGTTTGGGATCAAGAGTCAAACATTTGTAGATTTTATGTCCTGGCTCAATTAGCAGGGAAGGGTTGTGAGAAGCAGTTTTTTCCTGGTCCTGATAAATCACCCGACTAAGGATGCTTTTGTGCTGGCTGCAGATGTTTACCTGACTCACAGATTCATGAAATCTGACAGAGATGACATTGAAGTCTCCATATATACACCTGATGTATGCAAATATAATTAATATATTAAATATAAACCATGCTGGGGCAGTAATTACTAAATTACTTTATGTTTGCAGATCTAATGCCAATGATATTTATACAACTCCCTCAAACTGTATTTTCTAAACACTATGTGAAATTATTCTCTAAAAGTAGGCAACATTTATAATAATAATATCATCAAAAAGGAAATTGGTTCTTTCTTACTGAAGGACAGAATCACAAAAGGAGTGAGGTTGCAAAATATCACTGGAGGTCCTCTGGTCCAACCTCCCTGCCTGGGCAGGGTGCTGTAGAGTTAGTCAGGACTGTGTCTGGTTGGCTTTTGAATATCTCCAGGGAAGGAGTCTCCACCAGACCTCTGGGCAGCCTGCAAAGGTCATTTTGAAAATCTCTTGATTCACACATGATAATTTACTGTGACAGGGAGGTGGAATCTCCTCACGTGTGTGTGATGCAGAAGCTGCTTGTCTTCAGTTATAGAACTTGTCCTCAAACAGGAGAGGGTTTCAAGGACAATTCACCATGGAGTATAAACACACAAGCAGACAAGAGCATCAGCAAGTGTCAAAGATAAAAGCAACCTTCTTACCTCAAGAATGCTGGCAATCTAGTATGGCTTTGGTCCCTTGACTTAATCAGGCTTTTTTTCATAGAAAATTGCAGTTCCAAGACAAACAGAAACATTGATAACTAGAGGGTAGAACAAGAGAAAAAGAATAATCACTGATGGTAGGAAATAATTATATCCTCAACAAAGCTCTGTGTGTGTGTGTGCTGTAAATAACTGCAACACCTCTCATGGAAAATCATTTCAGTATCTGCTCCTTGGAAATGAGGTGGACATGGTCCCCTGGAGACACTGGATCAAGCAGAAATAAGCAAGCAGTTAAGAGGATATTTAACCTACAAAGCAGGCCAGCTTTCACATATTGAAAATCCCCAGCCTGATCCAACCATTGTAACACAATTTAATTGAAAAGATCAAATTTTAAAAAATCCACTGGATTTGAAAAGGAGATACTGATAATTAGACATATCTGACCATGTAATAGTCTTCTAATTATGCTTGTGAAACATCATCATTTAGGGTATTTTAAAAAGGATTAAACACTTGGAAATTAGCTGCAAAGAACTTTTTGACATAGGAACAGACAAGGTAATGATGTAAGTAAACTTTGTTTACCTAAAACTTTTTTAATTTTATGATTCCTAGATTTTATTTGCTAGAAAATTATGGTTTTCTTCATACTTTTTTGTTCCACTGTTTTCCTGTCACTTCCATTATTCCTTCAATTTCATTCTGGCATATTTCCCTTCACTGGAAGACACCAGACACTTATAGTTTTCAGGAGGTTGAAAATTTATATATACATTATATACTATTATATTATAGTATACAAACTCAAGGTTAGCCTGTTTAGAAATTCATTCAGCAACTGAGCAGAATGAGTTGCTTTTCTGTATTTTTTTTTCCCCCCCTCTCTAAATAGCCCATTCACTTTAGCTAATTGGCATTGTGTCCTGCTAGACTGCATGGGTTTAAACTGAAGGAAGCTATCACAGGGAAAGGGATCTCTAAAGAAAATCTATAAAAATATGAAGACGTATTTCAAAGAGGAAAGAAGAAGGAATCTGCTCATCTGGAAATATCTGCTTTTGTCTCCAAATATTTCCTCTTCTCTTAATGTCCTGCTCCAGAGATTCATAAATACTCTTACTAACATTGTACAAAAATGCTCTAAAGAACAAAAACCACTGCTACCAGCCCTCCTTGTAAACAGCTGCTAATATCTCAACAAATAAAGTCTATCGCTATTTTGTACAAGTGCCTCTTATGCCATGATTGCAACCAATATTACTGGCAAACTATTTCATAGCCAGAGAGGAAATTAACATCAGTATTAAACATTCTGATAGTTATAACAAGATTATCTGTGACTTAAAGAAAAAGTATTCCAGAGGAAAACATGAGGAAACACAAAGAACACATTCTTATTATCAGAAATTTTTTTTAATCCTTAGCCAAAGGGCAAAGAACTTTTCTACATTTTAGCCAGACCTGTTTCACTTTGAGACACCTATTCCTGTTTTTATTTACATAAGTTACATATTTTGATATAGCCAAACTGCACCTTACCATTCTGTAAGTTCAATTTACAGTCACACTTTTTAAAAATAGACACAAAATATGCAAATATATGGAAATGCAAATTTTTGTCAAATAGAAAAATAGAAAACCTAATTAAAAAGCAAAGTTGTGCATGACCGAATTTTAAAATAAAGGCTTACATGCAGGTGCAGTCACACCATAAACCTAAATTGTTGGCTTTAATCTGCACAGTCACACGTACAAAGTGCATATTTCTATGTGGAAATGGCCATGCACAAATTTAGAAGTAGTATTTAGGCACAGTTGTAAAAACTGTGTCTTTTTTAATTGCCTAATTCAGGCTCCTATGCCCAAATAATTGTGGAAGTCATAATAGATTCCCAGCTAAGGAGAGCAGCATAAATTCACCAGGGGGATGGCAAAGTCTAAAAATAAACTGAAGGTATGTATCATATTTATTTTGAAAGATAAAAAAATCCTCAAAATGGACATGCTTACTAAAATGAAATTGTAAAATTCAGCAATCTAGAATTATTGTTAATGTTTGAGTCTAATTTGACTTATTTTTACCTAAGCAAGTGCAAATCATTCAGAATAAAACACAACCTGGAATCTTTTTTTTTGTTTGTTTTAAGAAACATTTACTTTTTTGGTGTGAAAGACTGAAATATTGCAGATTGGCTATAGAATGTAGACTAAAGGTATAAAAGTGTATAGGAAGAAGAAAATCACAGCAAGATTCGGTGATTTATTTACTCAATATCACAGAGTTGGTCAGCATCAAAGAAATCATGAAGGTCCCTCTATCCAGCCACTTGTACATCAGTTTCTCCATATTGCAAATCAGTTTCCCATCCCAAAATCCCAATCCAAAAGCGATAGAGCAGAGTGAAGCTAATATGTCCCATCCCTCTGGGATGCTTTAGCTTTGGTTTATCCCTAACACTGTGAGGCTGCTCCTGGGCTGGGCAGACTGAGAGCAGCTCCTCTGCTTGGAGCTCGTTTGAGGACACACGGAGATGCTCGTTCATGGGCAGAGATGCTGCTGCAGCTGGAGGAACAAGTTCAGCTGAGTTTGGGACAAGCTGCAATAACACTGAGAGAGAGAAGGCCCAGGGAGTGCAGTGAAAGGCCGAGCACCCCTGCCAAAGAGAAGGGCTGCCCAGAGCAGAGGTGATGCTGTCCTGCCCTGAAGGGATCACTGACCCATCCAGCCTCGCCTCAGCCCACAGGAAAACCCTCCTGACCCATGACTGCACTCTGCCAAAATTATTCATGACCACTGTCCAGCATGGGGAAAATACAGTAAATTAGCATGGGGAAGAGAAAGGAAGATCTCACACATGGGTACAGAATCCCTAATTTCCTAATCCCTAATTGTTTAGGGATGCTTAAGCTATCTAACTACATCATAAAAAAAGATGTGATATTCCATTAGGAGGGTGAAATGGATCATAAATACAAAGTTACAGCACAGACCCTGACCCTTCAAGAACAAGCAAAGCTGATCATTAAATTAGCATTTTGAGACTGGTGTAGAACATGTGTTTCTCTTACAAAAGCACATAATTTAATAAAACAGCATAAGAAAATCTCCCGGTACACAGTGTGTGTTACTAAATCAGAACAGGGGATTATCTGCTGCCGTGCTATTTGATTAAGCATTAACAAGGAAAAACAGCTTTTCAGTGCCCAGTGATAAAGATTAATCCAAATAGAAGCTACCATAAAAAGAACAAAAGTCCAACAAAACCCCTATTGACCAGTTTCGGTCAAGCAGTTTAATCCAAAAGATGCAGGGGAGCAAACAATAAGAAAACAAATTTCTAAGATGTGGAATACTTCAACAGCTCCTGGAAAAACCAAATTCTAATAATCTTACATATTTTAGTAATATTATACTGGAGAAAAGTAGATGCTGGACTTTAAAAAAGCTAACACAAAAATACTGGTACCTAAAAAATATTTCCAGGAAGTCTCTACTGTTGGATACATAAAAAAAAAAATAAAAAAATAAAGTGAATTAAATGATCACAAGCCAATCTTTGAAGTCCCTTGACAAGTGTAAACTTTAGTGAATACAATTCATTAAAACCTAATTACAAAAAAATCAATAGTGCAATTTAGCCCAACCCAGAACTTATTGTAATGCACGGAACATTTGGAAACTCAGGTCTTTATGAACAGGGCTGAAGTGACATTTTATATTACATCACAGAGTATCTCTGCAAAGCAATTAGCACAGGCTGCCTGCCTTTACTCAGAAAGGATATTACAATAAGTAGCTCTCGTAATAGTGCATCTGCAAACACCCACTCTCAAGGATGCAGTGAAATACGAGATGACACTACTAACAATAGCCTTATAAACCCAATTTAAAAGAAAAATCAACTATTCCTACCCCAAATACATATTCTTCAGAGTTCACCATTTTTATTTCTTCTTGGGGAATTAAATAGTCACATTTTGCTTTTAATTATATACCAGGAAATCCACTGACAATGTTAGAAAACGTTAAGAGTGGCCTATAGACACGTTTTTTCAGGGAAATCAGAATTGGTTCAGAGTGACAGTAATCAGCTTTTATTATAATTATTTTAATAGTTAAATTTTATAATATTTTCAGAATATTTTAAATGTCCTAAAATGTAAATAAACCACTGCTACAGCTTTTTTTAAACATTAAATATGATTGAATAGTATGAAAAGATAATTTTGTATTACAGATTGCTCTAGAGGGCTCTGAAACCACACATTCTGACCAGTCTCTCCTAATGTTTGAGTTTACAATTTTCATCTATATGTCCTTCTCTCAGACTAAAAAATAATGATGCCACATCAGCTCCAAGAACATTGAAGCCACATGAGCACTTGTGGGGACCAGGTTTTCATCAGTGCTTTGCATAGGCTGATTTATCCTCAGGCCAGCTGACCAAATTCTTTCAATTATTGTGATTATGACTTGTATGACACACAAACCCCAATAAAACACCACAGAGTGTCACCAATGCAACAGCATCCTCCCATAAACTTTGGCTACTTTATATCATAAACATGCTTCAATATCCAATGAGACCTGAGGGTTTAAAGAACCTTAATAAGGAGAAATGAGGATCTAAAAATGATGCATGGTGACAATGTGCTAAAAGGGTAAAAAACCTTTCCTGTTTCTGGCTATAATTGCAATGGAAATAACACAAACTAATAAACTATAACATTTGGAAAAAGCGACTCACAAGGGCAGAGATAACAAAAACACTATTAAAAAAGAACTCATAATGTTGCTAATACTTCACAGAAGAAGGTCGAGTCCTTCAATAATTCCAGATAAACACTCACCAAGAGTTTTCACAGCAACATATTGGCTACAACAGTAGAAGCACAGTGTTAAACTTTGAGTCAGAAGATATATTTTAGTGGGACTCCATCACTGCTCAAGGAGGGTGTCATAACAAGCTAAATTTGTGTTTTGTAGCAAAGACAGAAATGCCATATACCTAGGTAAAAGGGAATTGAGAAAACTACCTCCTCCTCACCAAGTTCTACAGGCAGTAGGATTTCTGTCTGGATTAAATAAATCCTGAGCTGAAGGACTGAGACTGTTCATGGGTTAACAAGTTCATATATGCCAGCACAAATTCATTTGAACTCCTCTCATAAGATTTTGGATGCTTTCATTAACTTTGCACTACTCTAAAGTGCCGTCTGAACTGCATGCAGAAAATAGCCTCACTAAGGAGTATCAATGACCTCCCACTTCCAAACAGATTGTTTATTCAGACATTAGACTTCAAGACTTACACTACAAACTTAATCAGAGAAAACAATGGATTCAAAACCAAATAACTGGAACTAATCAAGCATAATTAAAAGAAAAAGCTAATTAGATTTTGCAAGCCATTTTTGTTTCTGGAGAATATAAATATAGTTATATACACTTTATATTTATTATACATTTATACAGAACTTACATCTGAGGTGCAAGCAGGGTTAAGACATTAGCACTTGAATAAAAAAAATCAGCAGTTCCTCTGAGTGTATCCTTTGATAAAACAATAAACTCTTCAATCTATCAGGAAGGCTCTGCAAGGTCTTTAAAAGAGTTTTGAAATATCAAGGTTACATTGCAGAGGCTGCAGAATCCTGACTTAATAGGAACAGAATTTATTATTTTTTAACAAAACATTAATAAAACACCTATTTAGAGACCATCTGATGTTTTTAAATGAGTTATTACAGAATAAAAGTTAATAGTGCAAATAGGATTTCAGCCCAGAGCATATCCTTAAAGGATGAGCCACAAAATACAGCAGAAAAAATTGCTCATGTTGCCAAAGGGAACTTGGTAAGAATATGCTTCTCCTGAGAAGCTTTTAGAAGATGACACTGGCCACAAGGGACTTCAGCAGTGAACATTTTTTAACTGGATGTGTCCAGGTGTGCCTGCACCAATGGAACAGGCAGAACCAGCCCCTCTGCCCTGCTCCACTGCACAGATTGAGTTATTCAGAATATCCAGCTGCTGGCAGGTGTCCAGAAGCTGCTGGGGTATATAAGTGTCAGCATGTATGTCCATAAACTTCCACAGCTCACAATCACTGGAAATTAGGAAATGAAAGCTGATAAATTCAAAGGGCAAGACTAGAACCAGACCTTTTACACTGAGTGGTGGTTTTTGCCCAAACATAAATAATTTACAAGTTTAGGACCTGTAAGCATTTCCCTTCCACTGCCACCCAGCCAACACTTCATTCTTCTCCCTTCTGCTTTCTCTGCACCAGCTCTGTGCATTTTTTTTTGTGACCCAAGAACTTGTAAAGAAAGAAATATACTCCAGAGGATGGCAACACCACAAAATTGGTCCCAGCTGGACAGCTCCCTGCTCAGCCAGAGAGATATTATGGATCACCTTCTTCAGCCCTGTTTATGCACACTGCATACCCAAAGTACTTTCTGCATTGTTCTTTTTACACATGGCCAAAACAGAGGGCAAAATTGTTGGCACACAATGGTAAAGAGCCCCTAAATGAGACAGACAGGGGACCCACTCCCAGCAGCTCGCTAAGCCTTGCAGGCACACGATCTGGGACAATGATTCAGAAAGAAATAAATTAGAGACAATCACTAAGGTTTCAGAGGGTAAAAAAAGGCTTCTAAAGAAGGATTTGGAAACAAATAGAGAAGAACAGCTTAGCAAAACAAAAAAAATGGTGGTTTTTTTTCAGTTTTCAATCTAACCAAAAATAATTCATGTTCTAAGGAGACTTAAATTTAGAGGAACTTGGTTTTATTATGTTTGCATTACATCTGTGTTAAATCTGTTTAATATCACATTGCAGAGTTATGTGTAAACATTTCATATTTCACATATGTAAGCAGCATTTGAAATGTTTGGACACAATGTATTAGTTATGGTTTTAAAAAAAATAGATATTTTGAAAGGAAAAGAAAAACTGTAGAATAATCAGAAGTCATGTAACACACAGGGGGGCCAAAGAATACAGCTCATGACACCTCCAGTTAATGCAATCTGATATAAACCACAAACACCATAAAGCCACCAAAATCCTAAATAGTCCTAATCACAGCTTCCTCTAGAACAGTGATGTAATATTTGCATATTCCTATAATTTGAAGGGTTTTTTTTTTGTTGTTAAAATATGGAAGTCCTTCTCAATTTGACTGCAAGTCAACTCAATTGAAACAAAGTTTAATTAAACATGATTCATTGTGCTTTCCAAGCCAGGTGTTTTATGTGTGCTGTGGTAACTACATGATTATCAAACCTCCTGCTTCTGAGGACAAAATATATTTTCATGAAGGTCAGCTTCTGTCATGAATATATTTTAATTGGTTATCATTTGGAGGATAAAAAATATCCCCATTGAAAAAAACCTGTTAAGAACTACAGTTAACTGCATTTGTCCCCTTCTCATGCAGAAAATATTTTCTATATTTATTTTAATTGACACACTTTTTTTCTTGTTCACTGAATTCGCTTAAACTGTTTAGCTCAGCCTTAAGTCATGATCCTACCTCTGACTCCGCTGGCACTGCAGTCTCACCTTGAACTGCATTCTGAATTGGCCATACTTTGACAAATTTATTTAAACTATAAAGGTTGAGCTAAGATGGAATTGGGGTTACAGTTCAGCCTAGCACCCGAGAATTAAAATATTTAAGTACTTAATATAATTTGGATCCAAAATGTTATTGCATTCAATATCCTCACTAGATTAAGGGTCATTTTCTTCTTTTTGCTAACTACTTACCAATTATTCTTCCATTGCTCTGGAAATATTACAAAATACATGATATAGTCCTCTGTGTTCTGATAGGCAGCTAGCTTGTCTTTTTCATACATCTATTTATTGCAAAAAGTTAACCTTAGACTGAAGGGCTGGGAGATTCTTAGATACCTATAATTAGCTATGTTAATAATTTCAAGTGCAATGATTATTTAACGATATTGTACTAATGCTCTAGCTACTCCTCAAAAATCAAAACGTGAGGAAGATTACTCTGAAAGTACAAAACAGAGAGCAGTCTAATTTTTTTAATCAGCAACCAGCTCTCTATAATATTTCTCTGCAACTAATCATTCTGCTGCCAGCAGCAAAGTAAAACAGACTCCCCTGAAGTTAGTTTGTCTTGGTAGGGTTTCAAGATAACAGATTGTGACACAAACCTCCTCAGGTTCATACAGTTGCACTGTTTTGCCTTTTTGAATAAACACTTCTGCTGAAATGTTTACCCATTAAGCATGCAAAGAACAGTTTCATCACAAGCACAAATATCTTTTTTATGTAGATGAAGTGAGTATATAAACACTAGAATCTCACAGACAGCAATTCCTTGATATCACAAGCCAGGCTCCAAAAAACTCATGCAGAGCTGAAAGACACAACGTTGTGAAAACTCTCACCAGATACTGGAGAGCCACTAATATTCCTGATTAATAGATTTCCTCTTTTAAACTTTACCTGCAAGCAACTTTTTGCCTATAATTCTTTAACCTTTAAAACATTCTCTCCCTGAAATCTAGAAATAATATCATATACATTTTCAAAATGATTCCCACATCTGTGGTGATGACAAACATGTTTTAATGTTTTGAGGAACCCACCTACAATCCAGACCATGAAAACAGCACTTTACTGGTCACAACTGACTCCTGCTGAGAAAAATGAGCTCTGTAACTGTTGTCTCAGGATGAACTGCAGCATAGGTCTTGTTGTTCAAATCCTCACAGCGGTCTTTACAAGCTGACCTCACCTATGGCTTGTTCAAGAGCTGTCCAGCTCAGCCAGCTTCTTTAGCTGTGTGATGTTTGAATGGAAACAAATAAATGGGACATTTTTTCCATGGGTTGATTTCTCTGTTCCTAAGCAGTTCTCTAATCTTCTAAGTCAGTAAGTCCATAGTATCACATTCATAGACCTTATTCAGAGATGAACTTCCCTGTTTTACAAGAGGCATTTGGCTCCCCCAGTGTTTATAGTCCCCACCCCAAGGCAACAGCACTGATTATAGGTGTGGGGTCTGCCCCCAGAGCACCTGAGTATTTGCAAAACTGAAATAATTCCTCAGCATTTTAACAATGTTTTCTTTTTACTCCATGATCTCACATAAAGGACATCTTCCTGTCTCTTAAAATGTCCTAAAACATTTCCACTCTCTCTCCAAGACTTGGGAAGTTCATTCCCCACTACATTCCAAGGATGATGTAGCTCTGTCTGCCCTTGTATTTATGCCAAAGCTGATGTTTGGAAGAACAGATGGGAACTGTCTGAGTGTTCTTACTTGGGAATCCTATTTCCTTCCCAGAGATGACTTGGCTTTTTAAAAGGAAAATAAGTGAAATGAAGTCAAAACAAGGGGCTTGAGCAGAGCAACTGTGTGAAAAGCTCTGAAAAACATCAGGACTACCTCTAGCTGACATTAAAATCCTATGGAAAAGCCATGTAAGTTGGCAAAGTGCTACACTAGAATTTTCATCAGAAAAAAAATAAAAAATAAATCATTTCCTTTGTTAATGTATAATCAAAATTCTAATATACTGAAACAAATTTCAAAATACAGGGATATAAAATAGATTCTGCCATCTGAAAGGTTTGTAAACTAATTAATGTGCCTACCAGTTTTGGTGTTTCCGTGGAATGGGAAATGACACTCAACTTTGGGGAGAAAATAAACATTTAATGGCTTAAAAGACAGACTAAAAGGAAGGTGGTTAAGTCATTGTCACTATTTGCACCACCAAGAAAAGAAAAATTACCAAATTCTTTGAATTTCTTTCTAAAATACCCATGTTTGCTTAGAAATGGCCATATGTTTTGATTTTATACACACATGAAGAAAACAGAGACACCTACCAAAAATGTGGTATTTCAACAGCTATTTCATTTCATAATAAATTGTCAATTCTTGAAGATTTTGGAGGTCAACACTTCCTTGTGGCTCTGTTTGTTTGTTCAGTTTGTAGAAGAGTACAGAATCTGTCTCCAGCATTTAATTAGGGGAATGCAGACATGAATGAACAAGTATTATTTATTCTTGTTCTTTTAAAGTCTTGTTTCCCTGTTGTTATTCTCAGATAAACAAAGTTATCCTACACCTTAAACAAAAGTTGTCCCTTATTTTGCAGTGTTCTGTCAGAGCAGGCTCTACTGACCTTAATAAACTTGTGCCTTGTTGCAGAGGCACAATTTAGCAGACCACAGAATGTGAAGAACAAGACTTTTACCAGATCCAGAGAAAATTCTGTGGATCTG
The DNA here is from genome assembly GCF_030490865.1 of Poecile atricapillus. Lineage (NCBI taxonomy): Eukaryota > Metazoa > Chordata > Aves > Passeriformes > Paridae > Poecile > Poecile atricapillus. Next base: position 8,892,573 of record NC_081258.1, on the reverse strand, counting down.
GACCAAGCAGAGCAGCATTTGACTGACAGGGAATTCATACCATCTATTTTACATAGGACTCAGGGCAAGTGATGTTAACAGCTTTAAACTACTCTGTAGTCTGTGACCAAAAGAGGGATTTTAAATTCAGAGCAGCTAAATTTGATCTTTAAAATCGTCTCTAAAATTGGACAAATGCTTCTAATCCTATTTCTATAAGCCAAAACTGAAAACACCTAAAGCCAACATAAAGATGGACAGTTCAGAATGGGATTCTAGAAAGGATTTTAACAAAATCAGGAGATGCCCAGAGTTCATTAATGGGAAATGCTAAAGAAGGGAGAGAAACACCTGTAATCCCAACACTTATCAGCATCCAGCATGTTTATCTCTCCAAACAAATCCAGAGTCCAGAATCCATTCAGACAGAGAAGTGAGGGCATTAGCACCAACCACCTTTCCCTACATAGTGGTTATAGCCCTGCTTGTCTTCCCTAGAGCTCTCTTGATCTAGGATTTTAAGTGACTGTCACATCTAGGATCATTACTGAGATAATTGTTGTAGATGATGTTCAATTCACTGAAGTTCTTAATTATTTGATGATAGAACTGAAAAGGAGGATCCAAACAAACCCAGAAGACAAAAGCTCAAAACAAACTAGAAGAGAAAATGGCCTTGCTATACATATTTAATGAAACAGTGAAAATATCCTGCACAAAGACTTAGAGAGTTAAATTGAAAATGTGTGTATGATAAATGGATATAATACTGTCTATGTAATGGGTTTCCTATTTAAATTTTGTGAGGATTTAATCAGTTGGGCACAGCTGTGCAGGATGCACCATAAACTACGTTGAAAAATATGTAGACATGTACATTTATCTGCTACAAATTAAGCTCACTTAGAGGTGGTCTTAATGGACCATGTAGCAATCATTACAAGCATAAATTTTAAACTGTCTGTTTCCAGTGAATTTGCTTTTAAAAAAAATTAATGCTCATCCTTAGTGGAACAGAGTAATAAATGGTAGTACCCTTAATCTGTTAAGCACTAATAACCTACCAATTATTCATTATGAACCCCATGCTGTATAATGTATGTCTGTTACAATTTTATTAGCCATTCTTTACTTAACCTGCAAAGGTGTAATTTTTATTCCAACTTACACCCTGTAATTATATGATGTTTTAAGTGATGTGCCATTAAATTTACAGAATGCTCTGTCCCATTTGTTTATTGTAAAACATCTGTACAGTACAGCATTGTTACACCTCGTGATCATTTATGACTTTCAGACTTTCTGCTTCTATGAACAGCAGCATCATCCACCTTAGACATCAAAAAGCAGTGGCTTTGTTACAATGCAACACAAAAATAACACGTAAATTATTTAACATGGAAAATGGCTAACACTGTAATCAAAGTGAATCAGTGACCCAGTCAGAGCTGACTAGAAGGTCACAGCAGATATCTGTTCTTCTACGGGGATTGTCACTTGGAGTCACCTGTGCATTATTTTGGTGTTCAAAGAAGCAAAGGGAAACCAACTGCAATCACTGAAGAGCCCTTTCTCACCCAGATACCGCAAGGTTGACCAGAATGAAGATTGCCAAACCACAAAGGAGGAAATCCATGCTTTTAAGTAACTGCTCTGGGTTTGCATTTTTTCTGCCCTCCCCCAGTCAGAAAAACTGTTTGTTGCTCTGGAAAAGCAGAAGAACCCATCAAGTTTATCAAATAAACCAGAGAGAGTCTTGGAAATAAGAAACTGGGAACTCAAGAGAGCAATGGGGTAAGATTTCATTGTGGAGAAATGATGTGTCTCAATCCCATTCATTGAAAGAAACTGAAATCCAGCATCCTAATGATTTCCTTCTTTCATTATCTGTTTTCAGGAATATTAGATTAAGAGCGTTCTCAGAGGAAAAAAAAAAAAAGGAAAAGAAAAAAGAACAACCAACCAAAAAAAAAATCACCAAAACAAAACTTATTTTTATTTAGGGAGATTCAACTCAGGTTGTCTAATTATTTTCTTCATAAAGACTTATTTGCCAGTTCCTTTGCTGATGTAACTGTTCAAACTGCACGTTTCCAACATGCTCTGCTTTGTGTTTAGTGCATTGGCCAAATATTCCACCCAGCTTTAATCCAAACTGATGAGGACAGGCTGTGACATTTCCTGCTATCACCCTCTCAGAAGAAGGAGCTGCTAGCTCTCCTGCACTTACAGTATTGCCCCAGCTGACGCTCCTGGCAAGAGAATCAACCTGACTGAAACACGAGAGGTGGGGAAGCAGAAACGGCGACGCATGAGACATCTCCTGCAAAGTGCAGGCACAGGGGGTGGTGTGTGCATGGGAAGTGAGATCATTTAAGTATGCATCAGTCAAAATAAAATGAGGACAAAAAAAAGAGACAGCTACATGTGGAAACAAGCCAGAGAAAACTCTTTGATTACATGGGAGGCTAGTACATATGTTGTATACATAAGGAATACTTTTTTAAGTTCAGTGTTTGACTCAGAGACACTGTCACATCAAATTCTCTGTACTGCTCTGAAGGATCCTTGTGCTGAAATGTCAGCTGGTCATATCACCTAGAGGCAAAAAGAAATTGCCCTAACATTATGCATAGCCATTCCACTGCTCCATGCTCTATAGCACTGTTTTCTAAGAATAGCTCTTTCAAAAGGAAGCTTCTCTTCAGTGTGAGCCAGAGGCAATTGAATTTTACCCTTAAAGTGGCTATAGGCTTTGTAGAAACATTTAGGAATATTAAATATTCATGTATTTGATTTAGCAAAATTCAGGACAGTAAAGGCATCCACTGGAATAGCTCCAATGTAAATATTTTTAACATTTACCACCACAACTTGAAGTATAGATGTAATGACAAATTAAAATGCCACAAAGGAGAACAAATGACTGGAAAATTCCCTTTTTCCTCTTGTAGTGAGTGGATGTTCATGAATTATTTTGCACCCCCAAATGTCAATATCCAAGAGTCCAGCCTTCCACTGGAAGGGCTGTGCCCTGCAATGAACTGTTCTACATCCAAAGTGTTCTCAAGTTCAATTTCCTGTGCTCTTCACCTCCTTTCACCACAATAAATTCCACAAAACCATCTGACATTTTTTCAGACTTAGATCTACATCTTACCCTCTATCACAGCTATAAGCAAACATTTAAAACAAAATTTCCAGTGAACTGTGCTGCTTTGCACACCACATAGGGGAAGCATGAGACTGGATTCTGTAGGTGTCACAGAAGAAATGGTGGAATCCTATATTACACAACAGAAAAAAACCAGGAGAAATTAAAAAGGCACCATAAAATACACCCACATATTTTGTCTTGGCTTCACCTAAATTATTGTCAGAAACACAGGTCTGCTGTAAAAATACCCTGCACTATGCTGTTTTGAACAGCAGAAACATGTTTAAAATTAAATATTTCTGAGACCCAGACCCAAGGCACTATATTCTCAACATGTGGTAAAAAAAACAGCAGGGGATGTCCCACTACTCTTCATTCTCCCTCCCAATGTCTCTTTTCCTGTTTTAAGATTCAAGGCTTTCACTCTTTCCCTCATCACTTCATCCCCAAATATACCAATGCAGTATTTCATACACACACAATGTTCTTTTCTCTCCCATTTCATCTGAATCAAGTTGATAAAACCACGTTAACACCAGGCCAGACCTGTACCCTCCACTTCTGGAGAAGTGTTTGCTCTGGATTTGCTGCTATCCCATCTCCCTCCATTGCACCCAGTCAGGTGCCCGCAAAAGACATGCAAATTGATTTTATGCTAAGACCCAGCTGTTGTTCAATCCCTGTAAGGAAATGTTTTATTTACCATTATGTTCAGGAGAATTACTATTTAAAAATATATATATTATATATATATATAAACATGATAACAATTTTCCACTGTGCAAGGTAGCAGATTAAACTGCAGAAACCAATGGACCCTGGATCAAGAGTGGAATAGCCAGTATTCAATGTTTGGTTTGAGCTGTGTTCTAAACTGTTTGCTTTTAACAGGCAGACCACAAAGTGGAGAGCTATAGTCTTCTAAAAATAAAAGCCCTTTCACTATGTATAAAAGTTTCCTGTAGGGTATTGTCTACAGTTTTATTGAAGGAGTGGAATAGAAAGAACAACTACAGTGATATCATACAGTGTCAAATAAATAAAATTGAAAATTATTCTGTTTCAGTTTTGTATGACTCCACTGAAAGCCATCACCTAACTAGGTAAGTGTGTCAGGGCTATAGTTTGGGAACAAATGCACACATTCCTGGGACACCACTGAAGACAAAGAATTTGCTTTGGAATATGAAGAAATAAATTAAGACTGGTCGGTCTTTTGTACTCCAGCAAAGGCAGCCTCAGTCCAACAAGGCTCTGCAGTTCAGCTGCCAAACTGTGGCTGAACCACTGCTCCCAGCCATGGACACTGCATGATTATAAGGACACCAGCCAGGCCTTTCTTCTTCCTATTTCTTTCAATTTTTTTTTTTCTTTTTCCCTTATTGAAAGTTTTACTAAACTGTGTCTGAACTAAGGATCATTCTGATATAACTTTCAAGCCAAAGTTAACAATGCTCACAAAACCAGAAATTCATGTCTGAAAGTGTGGCTACTTTCTGGCCAGAAAAATCCATGGACTGAAAATCAACCCTGTGAAATCAACTCTTCATTCCAAAAAAACACTCAAAAAAGAATAAAGAGCAGCAGGTCCAAATTAGAGAAAGTCTCACTAAATTCTTAAGGTAAGGTATACAGGAAAGTTATTACCACACACCCACAGTTTTTAGTTTCATTTACACAGCAACAAAAGTTAAAGAGCTGATTGAGTTTCTGTTCTCTGGTACTTCAGGGTTCAGGAAGTTGAATTTTTTTTTTTTTTAGTTCAGACTGTGTTGATGGTGGCCTTTAAAGTAAAAGAGATTGTACAGGTCAATGGCTTATTGGGCAGGGCATGCTGCCAAAGGCAAACATCACTGGGAAATGAGATGTTAGGCAGGGAGAACGGATAGGAAGGTATAATTCATGCTCAAAGCCAGATTAGAGACAAGGTAGAGCTGTGTAAATATAATTTTTGGTCACAAACTGCCTTCCAAAAACACATCTCTTGGAGGATTTTGCCACCAAAGTCCAGGGAACACTCCAGAGCAATAACACATCCCCAGATACTTATTAAGGTCTTACCAGCTATCATTCATGTCTGCATGTATTCTAAACTCTCAAAGCAAACAGTGCTTGGCTTCTGCTGCTCTGCCTGCTCTCAAATGACATTTTATCTGCAGAACCTAAGAGAAAATGAAACCCAAGAGAGAGAAATACAAAATGTAGCACATTGCCACCATCAGATGCTCTCAAAAAGACAAACTGAACCCAGTGTCCACAATCAGGCGTCTGAGAGAAACTGTATTTAAGGTACTGAATAATCTAAATAAATGGATTTGATTTCCAAAACCATTTGTATTTCCACAAAGCAGAACCAGATAGAGTATTCAGGAAATGTTTCAGAGAAAGTATTGTCAAAACCACTTCTTATTTCCTAGATCCATTCAAGCCACGGACATGATTAAGCAGAGCAGCTCAGCATCTTTCACAGCAAAGTTGTTGCAATGTGATTAAATGCTTGCCTTGGTTAAGAGGGCTGCAGATGCATTTTGAGTTGCACTCAGTTCAAGTGATCATTTTTTTAATTGAAACAAGGTTAATGATCTGCACTTTCATAGCAGAAGGTCCAGATAAAGAAAGCAGTAATCAGATGTTGAAGCTCCAGTTCTTTGGAATGCTGAGAGCATCAGTTTTACTTTCTGTGCCTCTACCTTCAGGTGAGACGCACAGTTGTATTGGAATTGTTCTCTAAACCACCTCCAGCTGAAGTTCTTTCATCTGCTTCTTGCTGTCCCTAAACACAGTTCACAATATTTTAAGAACTGTCAGAACAAAAGGCAGTTTAATTTTTATATTCTACAGAAGGCCATTACAACTATCACATCTGTTCATGCTTCTGTAGTAAATCAACAGAAGATATTTTTCTTCTCTTTCAACAATTTTAATGTTTTCTAACTTTGTTTATATCACACAATTTCTCATTACTTATTTAATTCTTAACACTTTTTCTTGTTTTACTAATAATTTGAGATGAGTAGTATGAAAAATTTTTCTACAAATTAGAAAAGGATCAGCACCTTCAACTCCTGGCAAGCTGCTTGCAGCACGAGGCAGCATGCCAGCAGATCATCAAAACACAACTTCTACAGTTTCAGGCTTCTTCCCTCCATGGTTATGTACATTTACAACTTGTTTAGTGGTATGTGGATTTATGGCCAGAAAGGCTGTTCTACCTAAATCTGCAAATAATAAAGACCTGTTGACACTGTGGAAAAGCAGAAACACCCAGCAGAGATCTACAGTAAGCAAAGATGAAGTGAGAGTAAAAAAATAAAAATATCTTTGTCTTTCCTTGTGTGATCTTACAGTTTCTGTCACCAAAGAATTATTCGCACATTTAGATAACACACCCGATCCATACTCATGAACTATATTTGGTCTACTAGTGAGCAGGGCTAATAATGTTGAATGCAAATATTCAAATGCAGAATTCAAAGGCCAGATTGCAAATTTTGTCAGGATTCATCACAGTTTGATTAGTATGAAGGTCTTTTATAAATTCTTTGGTTTTCACCCTAAAAGAGTTCATATATCAGTAGCAAAGACTGAGTTTTCATACAGAATGTTGTACTAAGACCAGCAGCAAAAGAGATAATTTAACAATGACCATGTCTGATTGCACTTATTTAAATGTTGATACTGCTACTAACATCAGTGCTAAAAAAACATTGCCTTTTCAGCAATACTGCAACCAATGGCCCCCATTAAACTAAAGCTGATATACAAAACTCAAGATTTGTTCATAAAATATCTAAGCACCGTCAAACCTAGTTAAAGTCATGGAAAAGCAAAAATAGATGTTTCTGACTATTTCTAAAGTGGTGCAAATATCTGGAGGTTTCCAGAAACAGAAAGCCCTTTGCCATGCTGGTCAAAAGTGCAGACCTGCATTATGTGGCCTCAGGGTGGGAAAGAGGGAAGATGCTCTTTGCTCCAAGGCCATCCAGTGTGATGCTTGTGCATCAAACAATCCAGTAAGGTACAGGCTACAGCAGCAAGGCATCAGGGGGTTTGGTAAAAAAAATGGTATTTGGGCATTTTTATAAGAAAAAGATGTATTATTTATAGTCTGTACATGCTGCAGGGTTAGCATGCTGTTAAAAAAATAAAAGCCAAGTTTAATAGATTTTTTAATCCTTTATTAAAGAATTGGTACTATTGATACGCCATCTGTAAATCAGAATTCTGGTTCCTGAGCATCACTGGAATTCAGAATTCAGGATTCTGTTGCTTGGGGGCATAAGAACCTACACTTTAGGGAAGACAGAGGATATTAATTGTAATTTATCTTTTACCTGAAACAAATGATGAATTATGGGAGAAAGCAATTTAGAACAGGATAAAATCATCACAGATTAGGTCTGTGTGAATTTTCATGAATGCTGATCATTATGATCATAAATCACTGCAACGTTTTATACTCTTACAGCAAAATGAGGAAATAAATTCCAAATTATATTTCAGTAAGTTTTTACAAAATATCTAAAATTCTATGTTTACTTCATCACTTTGAAGAATTTCAGTGATGTTTAGGAACTGAATACAACTGGATATTATGCAAACTTTCTTCACTGGCAGACCTGAATGCCTTCTGATTTTAGCTAAAAAATTCCATATATCAAGGAAAGATTCTTACCACTGAAAACACACATGAAACTGTGTGATACAATATTTTACACTGTTTTTGTCCCCAGGATTATTAGACATATTTTAGACAGAATTAGTCTAGCCTTCTCACACAAATTATAAGTGAAAGCAACAGACAACTGGAATGACCAAAATTTCAGAAGCTCATTAGAAATCTCTCCAGCCTCCAAGTATGCACAAACCCTTCAAATACAAAGAAAAATCCACAAAAGGATTTGAACTGTTTTTCCTTGTTATTTCTACATCAAATTGTAACTACACAGAGAAGATGACTGTTAGACAAAGACAAGTTTCAAGGCACAGTTGTGGAAAATTTTTGAATTTTGTCAGTGAAAAAACCCTTTGCATCAAAACATTGAGTTCTGTTATACAATTTCTCACATACTGAAGAGCAACAAGACTTCCTGCCATATCTGCTCCCATATGAAAAAATGTCAAATTATCCAGAAAAAGCAGAAAACAAGTAACTCAACTGAAGACAGTAACTCAGTCCACCAAGTTTTTATTAGTATTTTCACCTGGCAATCTCTCATCTGCATCCTTACTCATATCACCTAATCTGGTTTAATACATAAGGAGGTTTTTTATGCATTTGGCAACAGATTATGTCAACAGCCATTTAGAAGTAGCCAAGATAATATCCTACCACCAACCCCTGAGTTAGAAGGCAGGATTTCCAGCTACAACAGCAAGGGAAGTATTTTTTCAGAATCTTAAGGTTAAGCTAAAAAGATAAACACCACATAGTAAGGCTAAGTCATACAAATATTAAAATCCCTCTTTGTCACTCTTCTCAAGCACAGTAATGTCACTAACCAAATAGCAGGAAACCAGTGGAGAAATCCCTTCAAAATCTCAGGGTATAAGGTAGCAGAACTAATTATAATTTCAATTCCCTACTTGGAAAACACAAACACACTTATTAAAAACAATCATGTATTTTTGGTAGTTTAGAACTTAAAAATATATATTTTGTTTCTTTATTCAATTTCAGTTAAATTAATTTCATAACCTAGTCTTTTATTTTACCTGTTAAAAAAAAGCAAATTGCAGTGCTAACTCAGCATGGGAAGAAACACCCAGCTGGACACCATTTAGCTGTGTAGTACACAAGTTATTTTAATTTTCTCCTAGTAAGCATCATGTACTAACTTATTTGCAACACTTCACCCACTAATATCAAGACACATTGCTAATTATTACTGAAGATCAACAATTTCTTTTTCATTAAATTGCATTTATCTGTGTTACAATCCACTCAGAACTAAACACTGAGCTGAATTCAGGTAAATCCATAGAGAAATTCTGTGAGATAAAGGCCAAAATGCAGTTCACAGTGCATTTATTTTTGAGTTGTAGGCAACAAATTTAGCAAGGTCAAACAATGAAGCACTGTCAGAGGGGATTTGCTCCTAATACACCCAGTACAACAATTCTGAAGATTTTACCTTGGTTTTCTTTCAGAAGTGATATCTTAATTTAATTTTTTTATAGGAGACAATGAGTATGATGATACATGCTGCTCACAGTACAGGATTTCATAGCCTACTGAACAGGCAAGGACACAGATACCTAAAGTTTAGAATGTGCACAAGTTTCTCACAGAACTGGAGACAAAGGCCCTGCAAATTTAATCTTTTTTGCATCATCGAATTATTGTGTTGCTTCAGTCAGCTCTCTATTTTTCCATGCCCATATCCATTGCATATAAATAATAATCCCCACTTAATCTCAAAACCAGGTAATTAATTAGTTGCTGTCACCAAAGTGCACTGCAAATATTACACATTACAAAAGTCAGGGGACTTGTTTCCCTTTCCACAAAATCAGGTGATGTCCCTGATTTTGAACAACTGAACAAACATACAAAATTTCAGTGTTGTATTATAAGACAGAATGAGGGGGTTTTTTTTCTTGGAAAAATGGTATCTGGTTTGGAATGGATGATGAGTGGAACCCGAGATGTGCACAAGATTGTATGAGAAATTCCATTTCCCCGTGATAATTCCTCTAGTCCAGGTATATATTTACACATCTAACTATACATAGATTTGCAGTTATTTATATGAGCTCTTGAGATGAGGTAAGAAAAGCCAAAACCACTTCAACAAAGATTCAAACTATCTATAATTCATATATTTGTGGAGAATATTTGTTTTATAACTGCATGACTTCAGGGGAGATTTCAAGCTGTCTTTTTTTCCCCAGGTTCCAGGGTTTTTTCATTTGGTAGCATCTCATTTGTATTATTCATTACAGAAGTCACACTCTTTCCATCTGGATACTACTACAGAAAAATAAGACCCCCTCAAAATACTGGCAGAGTGCACAGAGGCAAAAGTGGTTTTCTATTTAAGAATATGGGGGGGGTTTTAAAGGGATGGAAGAAAGGTCTGTGTGTAAAACCAACAATCAAATATCAAAACCCCAGTCAATTATTCCTGCCTATATATTGTACTAAAAAAGTTGGGAGAGGGAAAAATATACAAGTAGTAGACACCCCTTTGTGCTCCCATTTTAAATTAAGCAGATAAAGGACTTCTCGTTTCTCTTCCTCTCCTCAGCTCTGACCAATATGTTTCAACTCTGTGCTTCCCACATATTTAAGTTACAGTCTTGCTGTTTCACCCTTTTGGATGTGTGTAGAGCTGGGAACACACATTTAGAGAATAAAATGACCCATCTTCAACCTCATCATCACTTTTTGTCCCCCTTTATTTCCACACTGGCACTGGCTTTTTGTTAGTCTGAAACATGAACTGAGACCTGTGTAGAAGACCACTGCATGTGTAAAGCATTTAATGTATGGCAAATAATCTATACCTTCCCCCAAAATAGATTCCCATATGGTTGTAATGAGCCCCCCTCATTTTGGGTGCTGAAACATATATTCTTCTGAATTTACTGAGCTTCTATTCCACTCCTGAAGGACAAAAGGGAAAATTCTCATTTCATGCACACCAAAACCCGCCCACAATTATTTCCATTGCAAGTAGCTGAGATGCAGAGGCTACACTCCAGTCGCCCTCCAGCATGCACAGTGGCAGAGCAGAGAAAAGGATGGATGGCAAGAATTTCTTTCCTCCCTGCTGCCAAAGCCAAGGGAAAGCACAGGATGGCGGGCCAGGAGGAGCAGCAGTGGCCCCGTGCTGGCTCCGGGCACGCACTCGCTGCCAGATGGCTCCGAGGGATGCGCTGTGCAGCGGGCAGGGCCAGCACAGGAGCTGCCCCAGCAGCACTGACCACCCTGACCAGCAGGAATTGCTGTAAAGGGCTGTGATGTAATCGGAAATCCCTTCGTTTACAGTCAGTAAAAGCAGAACCTTGAATACCTCTGTTATTTCTGTTCTGTTACAAAGGTGTGCAATCCTTTAGCTTGGGTATAATACACATTTCAGACTAGATTGTATCAGGGTATTACTTCAAGGCAAAATGTAAAAATTAGAAGCATAAAGAGATGGAGCAGCTGATGTACATTTTGGCTTAGCTGTTGAATCACAAAATGGAAATAAATTCTGATTATCAGAAATCTTTCTTTTGCCCTGAAGTGAAATGGCTGCTTTGAAATTATTATTATTTTCCTACACTTATTCTGTAAATTGTATCAATTTGGAATTGAAAAGGTAATTTTAAATTTTAAAATCAGAAGGTTTGAAAAGTAGTGCAAGAAAATTTCAGTATTTATTTTCTTTCTCATTGCAGCTGTAGTGGCTTTTCAAGCTCAGCATGTAGCGAGAAGTAGAGAATTTCATCCCATTGAAATAGCATTCTTTGAAAAATTATTGTCAATAAACTAATTTATTGCTCTAATAGATTATTATATATCTTAAAGTCAGTATTTTCAGATGATCTAAAATAGGAATAAGCTTTGTTTGGAATACTGCTGTCAGAAAAAGGATGGATATTAGTTTCTCCAACACGACATATGTTTAAAAGAACCATAGAGACAGTTACCTGAGATCATAGGGCACAACTACATTCCAGGTCTGAATATAAACCATCATTTTTGGTTATGCTCTCTCCATCATCTGCACTGGCCCACAAGGTCTACCAAAACTGAGTGCAAGCATCTAAATCAGTCTCAACTCTCTGGCACTTAAGCACAAAAATGGCACAGAGCTGTTACTTGGAGACCTGAATGCAGCCCTAACACAAACACACAGAAACCAAAATAACACATCAGTGGAAACAGTGGCTGATCAAAATCTCTGCAGAGGAAGCCAGCAATGAGGAGAGCAAAGCAAGGGAGTATGAGGCAAGAGGCAGTCACAGGCTGGAGAGGAAATTTCCAAGGCAGAGCGTGGAGATGCGTTTGCACAGCTCACAGGCACTTGGCTACTGCTGGGGCCACCTGCGTGTCACCCCTGGACCCTGCCACTGAGGGGATGCAAAATGGAAATCCTTGGAAGTCATCTGTGCTCTTAGGAAGACTGAGCTTGAAACTGCCACAGCTAAAATGAAATCTAACCTGGAAGAGATGATGGCTACAGTATGAAATGGTTTGGGCTTTGTTTCTGAGCCCTAGTGACAAAGTTTGTGTGTGAGCTTCAAGGGCTTTTAAAAAATTGAGAGGTGCAACTGTACAAACTTCACACTATAACTGTACATGCAGCAGATTCTATGGCATTTAAGGCTCAATAAATTCTGAATCTTGTAATCTGCCCTTGGCTTAAAATAGTTTTGTGTGAATATTTTGTCTCTAACTTCCTCTTTAACAGAAGTTGTTTCTGTCAAACTCTTAGCTCTCTTTATTTTCTTTACCACATCAGTTCCACAGCAATACCATAGGCTCAGATTACAGCTCTAATCCTCCACAGTTTGACTGCTTTCATATTTACTCAGAGGAAAGCAAAAATAACTGAACAGTTTACAGAAACCCTCTAATGACCAAGTAATAATTAAAATAATTTCAGAATGCATTTTTTAAAAAAAGTAAGTTTTAAAATTAAAAGTAAGTTTTTCTAATACATACAAAACTCTAGCTGTAACAGAAACATTTTCTATACAAAGTCTAAGAACTGCGGGAAGGAACTGTTATAGCAAGTTCAGAGGAAACTACCAAGATGATCAGAGGGATGGGGCATCACTCCTACAAGTAAAAGCTGAGCAAATTAGGTTGTTCAGCCTGGAAAAGAGGAGGTTTGGAGTGACCTAGCTGCAGCTACCTGAAGGAAGCAGGACAGGAAAGATGGAGTGGGACGTCTTACAAGAACATGGAGTGACAGGACAAGCTGAAATGACTTCCCACTGACAGAGAGGAGGTTTGGGTTAAGTGTTAGGTAGAAACCCTTCCCTGTGAGGGTGATGAGGCCCTGGCACAGGCTGACCAGAGAAGCTGCGGCTGCCTCATCCCTGGAAGGGTCCATGGCCAGGTTGGACAGGGCAGCCTGGTCTAGTGGAAGATGTCCCTGCCTACTGCAGGGGATCTGGAACCAGATGACTTTGGGGTCCCTTCCAACAAAAGCCATGCTATATTTCTGTGATTTAGCTTTTCCTATGCAACAGCTCTTTAATATCACTAAAGAACTGACAGAACAGAATAGGATATATATCAAATTGCTGTGATATGAAATGTTTCTTTTTATAAATCAAGAGATTCACCACAATAGCAATATTACATTGCCAAAGAAGTCTCCATTTAATTTAAAGCATGATCAAAAGTCAGACACTTAGCGAAATCAAGAAATATCACATCACTGCTGTCTGCTTTCAATAGCTGTTTGAAGTTATTGGGAGGGGAAAAAAGAGACTGTCTTATTACAGGTTGGCAGTACAGATTTTATGACAAATTTCTTCCCTGCTGTAAAGACTTTATGACTGAAAAGGTACAATGCTTTATAAAATGAAGCATCTTTTTCCATGATAATAACTGTTAAGTTTTTCCTCAGTGCTCATATGCCTCCAGCTTATTTTGTAATGATATAACACCTGCAATGGATTAAATTTGCACTGTAACTGTAGCAGAGAGCGTAAGAAATGTCACTTCTCATTAGCCTGCAAATAAATCTGCCTTTTTGGGTAAGCAGTATAAAAGAAAGACTACTGAACCGCTAGAAACTCAAAGCATATGTTGTTCATGCAAAAAGGACACTCAGCAATATGAGTCTTTTCCATGCTGTTCTCTTCCAGGACTGGAAGAATGTTTTTGGAAAGAAAAGGAAATACACAGAAATGCATCACCATCAAGTTGTAGTAGATTTTTATAATTGCTTGCTGACACAGCTGAATAGTTATAAAATATCAGAGAGCAAATGAGTTGATAATGTAAAGCAGTAATTAGGATTTTGTGCATGCTTATGCTATTTACATATTTTAATGCTTTGATATTAACATGTCAACTTTAATAGTATGTAAATGAATTCCTGTGTGTGAGATTTATTCTCCTCAGCATTAGACATGTAATCATTGACAGCAACTGTAAATTTCCTTTCTTATTTGTCTTTTTAGAAAGACTTTCCAGGCTTTTATACCAAATGTTTTCCCTGCAATGCCCTGTCCAGATTGATTAAAGAAGTTTATAGCTCTAATGGATAGAACAACCCCAGCCACTAGCTCCACATATCACAGTGCTATAAAAATATATACACACAACTTCTTTGTGCCTGAAGTTCCACAACAACGTAAATAAAAAGAGGTTATTCAACTCCATAGGATCTCTGCCTGTCTCTAGGTAGTGCTGATGCCCACTAACAATCTGATGTCAAACAGTTAAGCTGAGAAGCGTGAAAACACACATCAAAAAAGCGATGTCTCAAAAGACAGTGGCACACCCAAAAGGTATTTTAGAAGATTCATGGTTAAATATAAATATGCCTTTCATTTTTTTTTTCCCCACATTTCACTGTGTTCCTGATCAATCTTTTTCTGTTGAGTACATTGCTGGAAAGTTTTCACCCTTCAGATTAAAAACAAACAGTTGGAAAATAAAGGTATGGTGTGATTAAGAAAAAAGTACAGCCTACCATCAGTTATTGCAGTGCAATGCAATTTAGTTCTGGGTGTACTGCAGAACCTGCATAATACAGCCAGAGTTGCCTGGCAACAAACAGGAACTATATCAGAAAGGAGCAAAGGTGTGAATGAATAAACAGAAGTGACAGGGACATGTGAAAATACTCAGTAAAACCATGTTCAGTGCTAGAATGTCTAACCAGGCTTTCACACCATTTCAAGGGGAACATTGAATCAAAGCCTCCTCATCATTAAAGTAAGATTCATGCACATATTTAAACTGGATCTGACAAAACAAGCAAAATATAAAATATGGAGAAAAGGCAAATTAATTACTATTTTCTAATCAGTTTAGATACTGAGTATATTCACAGATTAAATAGCCAACACTAACCTGGTTGGAGGAAGTAGAAGTGATCAAAACTCCTGGCACAATTCTAGGTGCTCATCAGGCATCCATTTTGGAGCTAAACTCCTAGAAACCCAAGCACTCACACACTGAATTTGGAAAACCACTGATCATTATTTGCACTTCTTTCCATTCAGGAACTGTTTTGGTACTTTGTAATTTATTTATTTACAAGATTCTTTGGTTATAACCAACAGCCATTTTGACATACGAGGTCCACAATGCACAACTGCACTTCACACTGAAAAGTTAGTACTGTGCAGAAGGATTTTAGCCATTTTTCAACACCACAGTATGTTACTGTGAAAGCAACCCCACTTTAATATGAATACATAATTGGAAAAGGATAGATATGAGAAAATCCTGAAGACACAATATTGATATCTCTGAAGAGTGTTTTGGAAAAGAACACATTTCACACTGAAAAATCACAAAATTTTAGTTTGATATATTGATTATACATGGCCAAGCCCTTCCTCTGGCACATTTCAGAGAAGCTCCCATCATCCAGGAGAGCCAAGCTACTTTATCACAACTAAGTGTCTTACTGTTTTTCATAAGATGATGCTGAAATACCCAGCTAAATCTAAGTCGACCTTTTTCTTCTCTATAGGTAAGACAATGTGATCAAGCAGAGATTGATTAGTCAGAATTACATTGACGTAATGTTGGGGCAGAAAGTTGCATGAGGTCATCTTCCTGAACAGATGGTCTAGAGATATTGGTTTTAACTAGCACATGGTTGAGTAAATAATGTTTAAGTTTTCTTTGAGAGCCTGGGGAGTGAACCAGATAGAGTTGAGTGAAATACCTGTGCCTCCTGCCCACATCATCTGCTACTCCCAGGGTTTTCATTTCCTGCACTGTTTGTGCTTTATCACACGGCTCACTGGTCAGGCAGTCTGTGCCCTTGGTTCAAAAATCTTTTATTGGAACATTGAGAGAAATATGCACTTAGTTGTAATTTGTCATTTCTTTAAAAACATAGGTTTCTCCTTAGAGGCAAAATCAGACAATAGACATAAAGGTGTGGATGAATGACATTTTTTCAGTCAGTATAACCAATTTCATATGTAGAAATAAATGATCATAATACAATAACAATATACATGATCAGTTGCATTAACAATTTTGTTCCTGTTGAGACTAAATGCATGTGTGAACATAGAAATCCATTAATTCTCATGTTTGTGCAACATAGACCTGTCCAGCCATATTTGTTTACAATCTCAAAGGGACTGGTCTTTTAATTGTATTGTTTTCTATATCTTTGTGTAGAATAAATAAAGTATGGTTGATAATAAAGCTCAGAAGATTTCTCTGATACTTTTTAATTCTTTGAACAGGAACATCTCTAATAGCATTAACATTACTGACTTTTCAAGTAACATCTAACTAGTGTGTGTTCCATCACACTTGCTTTTCATTATAAAAATTGTGGGATTGTCATTGTTATAATGATATAATATACCATCTTTCATGATCAAATAGTCATTTGATAATGAAAGATGGTATATTAAAGATAAAGATACAGCATAAGATTCAAAACCAGGGTAATGACTTACAGACAACTAAATGAATATGTGCAATTAAGATAAACTTGACTAAGAATTAGTTTCTATTTTGTTGCATTACATAACATATTTGTATCTTAAAATGACCTTCAAATGTTACTGATTCATAACTACAAATTATTATTCTGGGCAAACACTAAAATAAAGTGCAGAAGTATAAACAAAAATAATACAGAAAAAATAAATAATAAAATATGCTTGTGCAAGCAGTGATCTGATATGGTAACAATATTTAAAATAAACTGGCTGCATTAGCTGTGTGAAAGGAGCACTCAGATGTTTAGGTCAGCTGTTTATTCAGCTACTCTTATTAAATGTTTCCTGCTCCTTTCACCTCTCTCTAAAACCTGTTGACTGCTAGCAGAGCCTCCACATTTCTATTTTTCTGGTGTTTGTAAAAAAGGTTAAAAAGAAAACAATAAAAGAAAAAAAAGTAACATTGGCATTCTGATTTATTTCATTTAAGCCAACCTTTGGGCTAAAGAAGAGAGCATTCTCATATTCCAAGAAACAAAAAACATATATAAGCCTGGCAGCGCTGCCTGTACAACTCCTTAAATTACAAATGGGTCTGCCCCAAGGAATAGAAACCCCATTCTCCAGCTAGGCTTCTGTAAAGTAGTAAAAGGTGAAGAATGGGAGGAGAAAGGGATACAGATAATGTTTTATACATCAGCTAGAGAGAAGATTAAATTTAAAAATAAAACAAAAAACAAACACTTGTAAATGTCATCCCATCTTCCTCACAACAAGTCAGGATATCATGAGCTGGGCTGACTGAAGTTCATCACAGAAATTTCCAGCTTCCTCCAATTTTGTCCAGGGGTTTCAATAAAAAGATGAACATGTTGTTTTGCAATGGTGTTTATGAAAAACTTGTAATCAAAAACTGACTTTATAAACCCACTTATACCATACATAAAAATATGCAGTTTGCAATAACCCACTTTCACTTGGGGCACAGAAGCTGTAAGGTCATTACTAATATTATTGCAGACAAGTGTTTTTCTCATGTTTTATGAGTGTAATGTCATTTCTGTTTGACTTCACTGACACTACTCATGGCAGAATTGCTTATGACATAATTATGGAAATACAAAACTTATTATTGCATAATAACCATACAAGTCTCATGCATGCATCACTATGCAAATTCAAATAGTGGAGCAAATTTTGATATCAATATGTCCATAAATGAATAAGCTAAACAAATGAAATATAGTCCAATTAGTAGTTTGGTGGGCAGTCTTAAATAAAAGGAAATGCTCAAGGGAGGAAAGAATTCTTAAAAATTATGGCAAAAATCTGACATAACTTCAGGAAAAGTAAAGATTTCTATTCAGTTGATCCCAAGACACTATAATTCAGGAAGTGATTGATGATGTACATACCAAATCCTAGGTTCTCTAAAGCTACATGTCAGATAATTTGACTGAGATTTAGGAATCCGAGTTTAGCTAGTTTTGTAATTACCCCAAAAGTTAACAGAGAGGAACAGGGTGAAGGGGAACAAGAGAAAGACCTCCAGAGTCAAGTATGCTACTGGAGATCTCTGTGCTAAGGTGATGTTAATTACCTTCTGAAAGTACTTACTTTTCTCCCATAGCTAGAGGCAGAACTTACAGCCTGGATAAATAATGAACTTCTGAAATGTGCTACAACCTAAATCCCAGCCTGTATGCTGCATATATATAACAGCATACCCACATATCCTATCCTAACTCCAATGGGCAGGCATCTCCTTGCTCAGACTGGGCAAATCTGTGCCAGATCCTCCATATTTCTCTGTTTGGTAGAGAAATCTCTTGTAGTTTCTGGTGGACTGTATTAACTAGAGCAGCGGTGGATTGGTAGCTAAATTTAAACCTCTCTAGAAGGAAATGGAATTTTGAAATTGAGGAGCACCTCAATCCATTCAGCTCCCACCAGTCCAATGCCAATGCCAGCAACAAATGCCCAGACCTCGGAAAGGGATTGCAGATGAGCAGGAGAGCATGTGAAGGACAGCACAGAGGAATTCCAGGAACTCCAGCCAGTAGGTCAGCTTCATCAGGGGTCCAGCTTAAATGACTGCAAGTCCATGTGGCACAGGGAATAAAGAGGAGGAGCTAGAGACAGGCACACACCTGCGGGGCAGGGACCTTACCAGCCCCCCAGAGGCAGCCACAGCAAGCTGTGCAGTGCAGGGGACACACTGGAGGGAAGGGATGCTGGCCAGGGGACTGAGAGGCTCGAGAGGAGCACCTGGGAGAACCTCACACAATTCAACAGGGCCAGGGCCCTGCACCTGGCAGCAGGCAATGCCAAGCCACAGGTACAGGCAGGGCAGAGAAAGGATTGGGAGCGGCCCTGAGGAGGACTTGGAGTACAAAAAAGCTCAGCAGGAGCCAGCAACATGTGCTTGCAGCCCAGAAATCATTACTTTTCTTTCTCTCGGCTGGCTGGCACAATTCATGCACTAAACTCCTTGCATTAAAACCAGAGTTTGTCTTTTCCAAAATTGCTTTAACACTAAAAAGCTGCACCAGACTACATTTTCTACAACCTGCTGTATCTGTTAATTCCACCAACTAGAGCAATGCCAATGCTCAGAGCCTGTAAGGGCTTAATCAGTAAGGCTTAATCCCTTACACTCCTGCAAAGCAATTTAGATGATTCAGACTGCACTAGTGTTTCACCATTGCTGAAGCCAGTGGTATTGCATTGGCTGCACAAATTTTGCAAGAAATCTTGGCAGAGAGTTTGCTTTAAACATCCTCTAGAAGGTGAGAAGGTTATTGGGTGTTATTTCTTGGGTTTTTTCCATTTGTTTCTTGCAAATATAGGAGGTTACATTACACACCTTCACAGTCTAATTCACATCTAGACCAATTCTTTGTCTGAAATTCTTTGATAGTGGTTTTCATTTGCCAAAAGTACTTGAAAAAGACAGAGACATTTTATTTCCAGGAGAAACGGGTTTTCAGTGTCAGGTGAACCTTTCTTTACACAGAAATTTTAAATGACTTTAACTATAGAAAATCAGTGATGGCTCCCTCTTTGGCCTTTTCATCTTGTACACAAATATTTAGGTGTAACCTGGAAGGGGCATGATGCCCACGTTTTTCTACCTATGGCTCCTTCAACTGATATTTGAAATGTGGGTATGGGGGAAATACATCAAATAATAAAAGAGAAGAAATAGAAGAAATTGCTACCTGATGTCTGCTTCTTCTTACTGGTGTTATATTTTCTCCTTCAAGTAGCAAACTAAATGCTACAGTTTTCAAGTAAACCTGTGTACAGTTGTTTACAGCATAATGGTGTAATATGCAGTGTCAGCTCTGCAGCTCAGCACTGACCTTTTTTCACTGCAGTCAGGACATGAAGGTGAAGACTATATTTAATATCTTTTCCTATTAATAAGCATTAAAGATTCTCAGATGCTGGTCTTTATCTAGAAAGGAGAAGAACAGAAGGATTCTTGCATTCTTTAGTTTAGGCTTCATTTCAGAGACAATCTGGACTGATATAAGACTGGCTGGCAAAAAAAAGGATGCACTTGCAAATGTACCTGAAATCACTTAGCTCTATCTTTGATAGAAACGGTTGATACAATGTAAATATTGTCTTGAAAAAGCCCTGTGTTAAGGGAATTTTTTGAATTTATACAAATTATATTGTGTGGCCCAAATCTTTTCCCTCTACATGCATTTACTGTCCAGACCTCTCCCTCACAAGTGGAATATATACTGAAACATGATATAATTAAGAGAAAGAAGAAAGCTTCCACCATCAGAGGAAAAAAATAAAAACAATCAGAACACGTTTCATTCTGCTGTGACTGTAATGAGACACAACTAAGTACCAGTACCCCCACAGAAGTACAACTCCCAGACCCTTGGCACAATCCTTAACCCCTTCCCTGCTTATTGCTGTTTGCCAAAGTCCTTTTCTTAAGGAAGAAAGTGACGCAAAGACCCAGCGCTGCTCTGCTGGTCTGGGACTGACTTCTCAGGAGCAGACACATTAAAAATATTCCACTGCTGTTGCAAATAGTAATTCATTAACAATCCATCTGGAAATCATTATTATTATTGGTATTATTGACTTCCTTACTGTGTAAGTAAAAATTACATTAGCTATTCATGCAATTGCATGAATTCATCATTTTTCCACATGCGTCTTGTATGTCTATTCTCTGCTACAGCGTTCATCCTGTATCTCTTTTATGCAAGCCTTAACTGTTCTTGGTTAGGCATGTAAATGAGGAGAGAGTTTTGTTGGGGTTTTTTTTCTATAAGGTAACTAAATTAAATGTGGTGACTTTGCCTGCCACAGCAAGCAGCCATAAACCTCAATTATGATACACTTAAGTTGAAAAATCTCTCTCGTCCTGTCAGGGGAAAACCCCATAGATTTCAATAGAGGTAGAACACCACTCAGGGGGCTGTATCTTATATCACAGGTAATTCTATGAATTTCTATAGTTATTTTTGACTCACGTCCTTATGATTTATCTCCACTAGTATGACATATAATGAAACTAAGTGGGGAGCTATATTTCTTTATCTTTCATAGGACATTTTGAAAGTAATACACCATGACCTTAAAAGGTGTATTCTTAAATCTAGGTACATAAGTCATGTATGCCTTAATAAAACTAATTTTACTAAAATTATTTTACTAAAAATAGATTATTGTGAAAACTTAACATTTTTCCATTCAGAAAACAATGACCTGAACACTTTATCATATAAGTTAAAATGCTGAAATTATTTTAAATGTTTTTTTAAGAATTTTGTTTGTTAATTATTGATCATGGATGGCTGCTTTGTATTTTCTATTAAGAACATTAATATATGTGGCTTCATTCTTGCATAGCATTTAGGATAAAAGATAGGAAAGAATGATCCTTCACAAAGTAATAGTTTATATTTTGCCTTTGTTCCTGTAGGTGAAAAAAATATTTGTGTGTATAATCACAAGTAACAGAAATCAGGAGACAAAGTGAATGCACGACTATCTAAAGCTCTAATAAGTAGGGATACTTCTCTCAGACCTGTGGAAAACCCTGACATTCTCAGTGAGAGTACAAAGTGAATAATCTTTTTTGTGAGAGAAAGGAAAATAAAGTCTCATCTGAAATATTATCTACAATACAGATCACGACCTTTGTTTAAAAAGTTCAACTTCGTATAGAAACGTGTCAGAAAGGGCATTAGACTGAGAAGGTGAATGGAGAGCTTGAGAAAGGTTAATAAAGGAACCTGCCTCGCTCACTCCAGCAAAATGAAGGCTGAGGGGAAGTTGATGGCTCTCTCCACATATGAGGGGAGAAAAGCATCACTGAGAGAAGAGCACTCTAACTTAATGAACTATAGTGCCAAAGGACCAAATGCAAGGAGACTATGTGAATAAATTCAAACCAAGGATGTGAATAAATTCAAGCCAAAAATTAGAAAAGGGCTTTTCAATAACTGAAGCAGTGAGGAAACCACTTGTAATGATGCCTTATTTTCTGCCCTATTCATCACACACAACCAGGAATCAGTCTGTTAGCTGGGTAAGGCCCTACACAAATAATGTAAACTAAATCAAAGGGCTCACCTCAAGAAAACATTTCATAAACTATGTCCTTCTACTCTTTGAAAATCAAGTTGCAAAACATTCAGGCAATACTAGCATTTCACTAGATCAAACTTTTCATTCCTACCCCACCTTAGAGCTCCTCTTGCTCTTTGGCCTCTTTCCTGGGAATCAGATATTTCCACCCACTGACAGCAGCTCTACTGCCATGTGCAACAGGTAGAATAATCCCACTCTCCAGAAGTACCCAGATGCCTTTTCAACACATATCCCATCACTCTCAATTCAGTAATGCTGCAGAAGGACTGAAAATGTTCCTCTTCCTAAAGTCAAGTAAGAACAAGCAGAGTTCATTTGCACAGGCTCATCACAAACACAGCACCTTGCCAGCTGGGAACCACAGTCTGACAGACACAACTTCACTCAAAAACATTCGCTATCATATCCCTGCTGAAGGATCTTCCTAGATTAATTACAACTTCAACATGAAAAATTCTATCTAAAAGAAGCTGACAAAGCAGGCAGTCCTTTTTGGATTTGGAGGGGTTTGAGCAGTGTAAACAGCAAGCCTTTCACAGTCTCTCATTTATCCTAACGCATTTCTATATATTTCTTTCTGTGCAAAATTGGATTATAACTTTCTCTGGCCTTTGTTTATGGCCATTACTGTTGGTGATTTGTGATGAAAATCTGCAGGTATAGAAGTCTGTAAACACATTAAAAAATGTGTTAAAAAATTAAAGGGCATTAAAAAAATAGGGCAAAAGCCTGAGTGGATATAATCAGGAGTCATAGGATAATATTAAGAGAATATATAGATACTGTGTTTATCAGCAAAACCTCAGTGACATTGAAATCTTTTAGTCTATCAGAAAGCCTCCCAAAAGATGCTAAAAATTAAATTCCATCACTGCAAATTTTAAAGTGAACTTTGATGCAGTGAGCATTATTTTGGAAGGGCATTGGCAAACTCATTACAGTACATCTTTGCTCATAAACAGCATAAGGTTCATCGTCCTCCTGCAAAAATATCCTGAATTAGAACCAAAAGCACAATTCCACACAAGGATGAACTCAATCTTTTGAAGAGACACCTATGTAGGAGAATGGTGTGTCCTAGTCTCTTACACAGAACATAAGAGTGTTTACAAGGCCTTTCCTAAGATGTGGGGAACCTTGTTTTAGTAAGCTGAATGGAATACATTTCCAATACTTCAGATGAGTGTCCTAACTACCCTGTGTCTCTCTCTTCTAATCCTTTAACAAACAGTGAAAAAGTGTTGAAATTTATTTCAGTGAAATATTGACTTGCAGCTCATTGTTTTTCTTACATCAAAATTTGATCTTTCCAGCTGTACAGACATTTTCTTTACAGTGTTATAT
The DNA here is from genome assembly GCF_030490865.1 of Poecile atricapillus. NCBI lineage: Eukaryota > Metazoa > Chordata > Aves > Passeriformes > Paridae > Poecile > Poecile atricapillus. The sequence continues at coordinate 8,868,866 of NC_081258.1, read as the reverse complement.
CAGGATGATCTAGATTATTAAACACTGGCCACCTTCATCCCTCATCTCCTGCTACTAAAAAAAGACTTGCATCTTAAATGTTAATTATGCATTTGCAGGCAGTCTAAATGACTCAGGGGACTGAAATCTGACTCTAGCTTTTCATCAGCAGGTCATCAGTTCAGACCTGACTCAGATCAGCAGTGGCTGAAAGCTTCAAGAATTCAACAGCTGTTTAGATGATCTATATGAAAGAATATAATATTATATTATATGCAGCTTTGGGTATAAAATAATTTACATCTTAAAAGTCACGTTCAGAACTGACATTAATTGGGATCCATGCTATCAGACACTAAGAGGACAGCAGGCCTGGAAGCTGACCTCTCCTGTCTCTGCAATCTCCTCCACACTAAGGATGGAAAAGTTGATGATGAAACAGAAGGTGATTTTTTTTCTTTGATTGGTTGGGTTCTTTTGTTTTGGTTTTTTTTTAATTATTATTACTTTCATGGCTTCTCCTTTCTCTTGGTTCAACAGAGAAAGGGACTTCTCAGTCAATTGTTCACGAATACACTTGGTTTCAAAACTGGGAGTCAGCATTGTAACAGGCTCCAGATAATTATTCTGTGCTTGATAACTGCCCTTTTGTGTGCAGAGCATAGACACCAAGAAATCATCCTTACGAGACTTCCTCAGAAAAAATACAAAACCAGAGATGCATCAGACTCAATACATTGAAACAGGTGATATCAACACTTCAGTTTTCCCTAGTCATAGGCTTTATAGAAATTAGATTATAAATTTACATATTCACATTCTCTGCCCCTGTATAACCTGTAGAGAGTTGTCAGAATGGGAAAACATTAGAACTCTTATCTTGGGCTTATGTCAAAATTTCAACACTTCTGTGGATAAAACAAAATAACAATCCAGACATTTATTTACTAGTACTAATAAAAGTAAGCAGCATTCTTTTGTACTTGAAATTCTGCCCTTGAGCAGTGAAAGAGCCAAAACACAACTGTTATGGATTTCTTCCACTCCCTGGGAGCAGGGAATCTTTCCATTGGTGTACAAATGGATGAGCTCACACCCCCACGAACTGCAAAGGCAGCCAAGGAGAGGAGATCACTGGTAAGGCAGAAAAGCATTTTGCTCTGCTTTATCAATTCTCAGCTTGACTGAGACTCCTCTAACTTTGTGGTTGCTCTGCTCTCGGCAAGATTCAACATAAAGTCAATAATTCCTTCAAGAGAGGTTCTCATCCCCAGTTTGTAGAGATTTGTAACAAAAAACTTAACTCAGAAACTCAGGATCTGCATTTATGACTCTGCCTCTGCAAATCACTGTTATAAGTATAGTTTAATGTACAACATTCAGTCCTGGGTCTGTAAGACACCAGTCATGAGTCTGTGCATTATTTCTGGAAAGAAGGAAACAGCCCATTTGATGTGTGTATGCACCCCTGGGGTTCATATAAACACAAGATTTCCATGCAGAATCCCATACTCAGAGCTATAGGTCCTATGTATATACAAAATATGCATTACCTGCAGCATTATCTCTTTTTCTTTAACTTGGTATATTGGACTGTCAAGTTTTGTGAAATAATTCTTACAGTATTTAGACTAAAACAAAGTCCAAACAAATATTTTTTGCTTTGAAGCTGTTGTTAGGTTTTATGTTTTCAAAATATCATAGGTGCATAATCTGATATAAGAATTAACTGTCAACAAAATTACTTTTAGTTCTACATTGGATGAGATGAGTTCCTAATTCTTCTGCTGAAAATTATTAATAATATTGAAATAACTAATACAACAGATTTTACCAAAAACATACTGAAGATAACATTGTGTACATCAGTCCTTTATCTGAAGTGGACAAAATATGTAATGACCCACAAAATTTGTAATGAAGAAAAAAATCTCCTAGTAGTTACTGATTGAATACAATCCACCACATTTTCTCATGCTATTACCTCATGTATGGACAAAGTGGATATTGGAAGACATCCCTCATGAGTTCCTGTAGCTCTGATTTGAAATCACAGTAGCTTCCTATGAATAACTTTGCACTGTCACCCAGAATTTAAGCACAAGAATTACCTTTGTTTCTCTAAACCAGAGCATCTGTATGTCCTGGAGCCTGGTGCCCAATGATAATTTCTGAAGACCAGGTCTTTCAGAACCTGGTAGGAAACTGGAGGAAATTAGGTCTTGAAGTTCAGCTACCTTCACTGGGAGGCAATTACCTTGCAGAAAGTGGAAGAAAAATACAGGAAACCAAACTGCTTTACTCACTGTCACCACAAGTGAATCACTAAAGACAGTGACTGTTAATCATTAGAGATTTTGTTCTGTTTAATTTCTTCTTTTCTGAGAGGCTGACAGTGTGAGGTTATGCATTTAAATACACACAGGTCTTGCCCATACATGTTCTCAAGTCAAGGAGAATGATGGGGGGAAGTGAATGGTAAACATGTTTTACCTTACAGAAAAGCAAAGCAAGCACGTCCCTACTAAATTAAAAAATCCCATTCTCTTGCTGTTTGAGCACTTCACTACTTTGACTTCTCTCCAGTTACAAAACCCTGTGACCAGAGAAAATTAGAAAATTATGTAGCTCTAGTAGATGTGCAGCCAACTGGAATTGGCAGAATGGAACACAAAATGGGACTATACAGTGGGCAAGATGCCAATGCAAGAACATCCTCTCCTGAACAATGGGAAATCCTCCCCAGGAAGCTCCTCAGTCACACACATACTTCACAAAAGATGGATTTTATCACCAGGTATGGCATACCTGTCTCCAGACCCAGGCAGTCAGAGCTCTACTTGCATAAAATGTTAAGGCCCTGTCCCTTTGACATATTGCAGATTCAGAAAAAGAAGGGTTATGCTTTCTGCCAGAAGTAGGAAAGATTTCCCTCAGTTGAATTCAGTTTTAGCATATACATTGTCATATCACACAAAATATGGTGATAACAGATTATAAAAATGTTTACAAAATATGTAATTAACTTCAGGGTTGGAAGTTTTGTTGTTGTTCTTAAATCTAGCAAACATCAGCTGGCAAACAAATTGCATGCCTTAGAGCTTCTTCAGAGAAAAGCTGTTCAAGGTTTGATATTTTTAAACTCTGCAAGGCTCTCAGCTATTAGCAACAAAAATGACAGGAGTCAATAACTATCTATTATTGTCATAAGTTAAAAATGGAAGTATTTGGGGTGGTTAGAGGAGTCACAGCCTAGCAATTAACAAAAGCTATCCCATATTATGAGATATGGAACATAAATAGAATCTAGCTGTTTCATAAAAATTAAATGTAATGAATAATAATTGAGAGAAACACTCAATGTGAAAGTTTGCCTTGACACTTGTTCTAAGAGCCCCTGTATGAGATAAAAAGGAAAGCAGCACTACAGAGGAAAACAGAGCTTTCCCTGCTATTTTAACAGAATAGGACCTGATTATTCACTATGCTTTTTAAATCAGTAATACACCACTATTTGGTCCTTGACACAGGATCAGGTCCTTTATTTGGATTTCTACATACTTAAGTTCCATAAACTTCTCTCATTTTCAGTCATTTTTCCCATCTGCTTTCCACCCTGTATCCAAGCCATCTTGCATATCAAATCAATAATCTTGCTTCTAACTTAAATCTCTTTTAATACTTCTTCAAAACTGTTTGTTCTTCAAAAATCTGTAATGCCTTTATACAACACTGACCCTAGTAATTTTTGACAAATTGTCAGAAATATAAAAACTGCTTTCTCAATGTTTGATCCTTTCTAGCTTTGATCTCCCCAGTAGTTGCTTTTATGCTGACATTGTACCTGTGTAAAAGAATTAACAACAAAAATACTTAATACTACCTCATTGTTAGCAAAATTTAACATTGTAAAAAAAAGTGAACAGTACTGGTTATTGAACAAAAGACTCTATGATGTTAACACTTCAGCAAAACCTCTAGAATCTTCTTTTCCCAAAAAAATTAATCTAGACAGCAAAGAGAGAATCTCAGCTGCACCAGAATCAAGTGCACCAAGACTGGTCAAATCTCAGAGGTAACTGGGGGTTTTTTGTATGCTTCTGCTTTCATTTCTCTGGAACCTCATTCGTGTAGAAACTGGATAATGCTATACCCACATTTTACTGACCCTCACAATCATCCCCTTGATTTCCATATGTTTGCATTTATTCAAATCTTAGCAGCATGTGTAAATTACTGATGGGAAGAAAAGGAGATTGAGCCAATGCACAGGGAAAGATAAGAGACCTGAACTGAAAATTCCACTTGTTTTTTAACTATGAATATAAACAAAATGGAAATGAATTGTCCAGATTGTTTATGGATTCATCTTTATTGAATCTATTCAAAACATCCCTAAATATCTGCTTTGGGCAGGGGAATTTGAAACTCCCAAAACCCCTTTCAACCTTAGCTTCTCTACAATTTTACTGGTGTATGTTTCTATATTTCTAGGAATAAGTTGATACAGCAGCTAATATAACAAGTGCTGTGATTATAGAAACTTGACATAGATGTAACTAACATAAAACAGCCTTAGTGAACACAAAAAAAGCATTAGGAGAATTTACTTGGCTTTATGAAGTGTGCTAGTTGAAGTTAACATTTAAGTACCACTTGGGAAAATTGCTTTAGTTCACAAAATATAGCTCTATTCTGCAAAAGAAGTGCAAGAAAAGCATATATTCTATACAGATATCAGAATAATTTATCAGTCACACAACTCAGTATTTATATTTCCTAAATAGTGAAAACACCGCTCCAGACCTGAGCAATTGTACAGTGAGAATTTGCTTCTTGCTGGTTTAATTGAGAGATAAATATTCAGTACTTGTTAAATCCTTCTCCAGGATTATCTCTGTCACCTCCCCCAGGCTCCTACACTTCCCAAAACAAATTCCCATGCAGTGGCAGCCATTGGTCTTCACCTCTCCCCTTAGACAGTCAGCAGCCACCCAACAGTAAAATATCTTCACAGTCTTTTGGATTTATTTGGCTGAGTTGAGACTGTTTGGTGCTGGAGATGATGTACTTTGTTTCCCTGCAAGATTGCCTTCTGGCAAACACTCCCTCTAAACTACAGAGCATTCTTGCCTTCTCCTCCATCTCTTTTCTCCAGATTGACCTAAAATCCATAGAAGTGACAAGAAAAAGTTTTGCACGGAACACAGAGCTAATAGAGCAGGCTGATAAACTTTGATCATCCATTTAAATGGAGCACCAAGGAACAAAGATATGGCTACTTCTCAAGACAAAGCAATTTTTCAAGAGTGAATTCCAAGCAGGTGGTAACTAAGCAACAGCTCACCTGTACAGGGACTTTGATCACTTGACAAAGCAGATCAGAGCAACACAAGGGAAAGAGGACTAGAGATTACAAGGAAAAAAAGAGCTTTTTCTTAGCCTATCAGAGAGAAAGATGGAAAATAATATATGAGATGCAGCAAAAAGGAGCCTGATGATTTGGAGAAGAGAGCAGCTGAAGAAAGGAACTCATGAACACTTTAGTTACCATACTTTAAACAGCTTGATTTATTTCAATGCCTCTGTTGCTTCACCCAGTGATGACAGAAATATTTGGGGAACAAAGAACAGTGCTTCTTCCTCACTCCAGGCTTGAAAAAGAAACAGTTTTTTTACCTTTGGCCAAGGCAGTATCTATGTGAAAGAGACCTTGGCCAGTGAGGAAGAAAAATATGGACATACAGAACTTCAAGGGAGTTGCAGGGACAAAACAGCAGCAAAGCTGGAGAGAAAGCTGTTGAAGCCTAGGGTGAAACCTGCTTCAGGATCTGGTAACTAAGGGCACATACTGAGTTAACAGGTATGAAACAGACTCAGGGATGAAGAAAAAAGAAAATTGCACATAGAAATTAATCAATATATAGGAGATGAAAGGTATATTGCAAAAATAACATCTATAGTATATCAAAAACAATGGAGATGGGCAATAACAAACAAACAGATGGCAGGTGAAAAGAACAACAATAATTTTCAAACACCTCACAAATCCATTGATTGTAAAGTTCAATTTTATCTCTTGAAGCTGGCAATAAAATAAGTATCTCATCATTATTACTCCTCTATCTGCATATTGCAGAACTGTTCTAATGCTGCCTCTCATATGAATTAAAACTGCATTTGCCATCAAAGGAATTTGAAAATTTGTCATGAGGACAAGATTAGAGCCTGGATTTGTAAGTATTTATTTTTTGTTGGGAGCACCTGGACTAGCCTCAGACAGGAAATGAATGTGGGCAATAGCCAGACTGGTAGTTTTTCTGAGGAACCTTGGTACCCTTTTCTAGTGCTTAAGGTCGCTCCACTCCTAAGGGAAAACAGGGAAGAACATTTTAATTAAAAATGAACAGCCACTAAACTTTATAAGCCATTTTTGCAATTTCATTATTCCAGCTAAAGAAGAAAGATTCTAAAATATAATTAACATCCCTTAAAATATTTATTGAGAGAGATTTAAATTAGCTGTCTGGGTCCAGCACTATTGTAGTGATTCCATTTTTTTGGTATATCCAAGGTAAGGACTAGAATAACATTAAAATAACAGCAAAAGTATTGGTGATGCAACTGAATATTAGAAGTTCTGATTAACAGTTTATTTTCCTCAATGATTGGTAATTATTAAAGTACAGAGTTTCTCCATATTAAGTCCAGAGTCCACTCAAGATCCTGGGTTGCTGCTTTTTCTCCGTGAGTTAAGAACAGCAGCAAATGACAATGATACAGCATAAAATGTCTTGTGTGTGCTGAGTACAATTAAAGATTTTTTCTCCGCATTTGTTTGAAGACTGACAGCTCAGCTGACAGGGCAGCCAAGTTTATGCAGTTTTCTGTAAGCTCATTGACAGTTTTCCCTGTGAAACTCTTTCTGGCTCTCTTCATCAGGTAAAATTCTAAACCTTTGTCAGACAGCTCTTTCAAGAGCAAACAGGATGAGGAGTCCCACCATGAGCAGCTATGAAGTCTCATTAAAAAAAGTCTTTCACACTCTGTTGTCCTTGTTCTGTATTATAATGATGGTTTGCCATAAAGTGCAAAGAAATGTTATTCTAATGAAAAGAGGAGAGGCACTGCAACACTGAGGCATGATTAACGAGCTGAAGTCGTTCATTAAGTCATTTTACATGTCTGGCTGGTGACCTTTGAATTTGAAGAATTGCATGTAAAATATAATAGGAGAAATTATTAGCTTAGCATACAATGTATTCATGGTTTAACAAAGGGATTTGGAATGGGTTATGGTGTGGGAGAAAAGGCAGTCCTGACACAAAGTGAGATTACTTCTTCCTCTCTCCTTTTCCATCCCTAGATTCCAATGCAATTGAAAGCCTGTTCTGTGCCACAAGCTCCCCACGACTACGAGCACTTGCTCATATGCCATCATCTGACAGAATTGCCTTCCTTTGGTTAGGCCAGGGAAACTAGAGAGCATGCAACAGCTGAGGGAGCTTCAAACTCTGTTTGGATTGCCAGATGACACAGAAGAAAAACAAGAAAATTAGATTTCTGTTTAGGTTTAACTCCATACTTTAGAGGGCCCATATCTTTTCCAGCCTACATGCCAGTGACCCATGCTGTCAGAAGCAGCCAGCAGCAGCTCTTTCCCTCATGTGGGATGGGGACAGTACGAGTTGTACCCATATAGAAATTACTGGAATTGCTTCAGCTTTGTCCTGACTGTCCCAGTTTCACAAGGATACCTGGTCTACACAAAGTCAGTAAGAGCACAAACCTCTACTTGGCCACTTTCATACATCCCACATCGGATCTGCTTTTGTGGGACTGAACAGAGGATATAGGCTTCAGGAACCTTTGTTCAAAATCTTCCTGTCTGCCTTTTCCTTCTTCTGGCCCTTCTCAGCATGTGAGATGCACCTACTGGCTATAGAAAGCATAATGAGGTACAAGCTACGCCCTGGTGAGGCTCCAAAGCATTCCTGACCAAGTGAGCAAGGTTCCAGGAACACTCCTTTCACAGCAGAGTGACAGGCACACCCACTTGTGCTAAGACCTGCAGGACTATTTCCTGTACATTTTTGAATATAAAGGAAATTACCAAAGCTGATAGCAGGCAGAACATGAAACAGGCGATGAGAAAGGATCAATTAACTACTTTGTTCAAACTGTAATGATCAAAATGACAAATGATCAAAGGCAGCAAAGAACACTACATGTGGCGCTGCAAGAATTCAGCTGTTCTCTTATACTCTGTTGCTTCCAGTGTGAGGTAAAAATGGAAATTCTACCTGCTCCGGCATCTGCAAGAAGTAAGGAGAGGACAGAGGCTAAAAATACTGTTAACCTAGTTTGAAAGTTAAATAATGCTCTAATACTGTACATGGAGAAGTGGTGCCTTTGTTACTGTTTTCTGACTCTACTGCAGTTTCACTCATAAATAAGAAAGAAAAGTTAATTGGGCCTCAACCTTGAGTACTCAGCTGAGAATTTTTCCTCTCAGTCTGCTATCTTCGTGTTAAGAGAGCTCGGTGCTTTTAAACTGTGCAATCTTGCATTGCACAAGACGGTTTGGGCATGGAATGAAAAATATTTAGCACTTCTCAGTCTCAAAATCAGAAGGAGTAGTCAAATAACAGGAAGAGCAAGGATTAAAGTCTCCCCATTTTTTAGACTCTCACTCAGAATAGACTGTTATAATATTTGCTTGTACTTTCTTTCATACCTCTTGCTGTGTGTAAATGAATTAACAAGAAGAAATCCTATTTCTTTCCCTTTCCCTGCAAAAATAATGACAAATTCTTGCTATCAAACTCTTTTTAAAGTTTTCCACCTACTTTTGTTCAACTTCACATTATAGAGCTTCCTTTGAAATACTGATTATATTATTGCCACAGTATCATGGAAACCTTAACTGCTGTAAGACTAGTACCGTTAAAAGAAGCGCTTTTGTGTTCTCCCTCTCCAGTCTCAGCCTTCCCTTCTTTTGTGATGGAGTATTTGCAAGGTTAGATAGTGAGCCAGCCCAGAAAACCTAGCTGTATCAAAATTAATTCAGCCTTATTTTGCCAGGATAATTTTAAGCCAATTTGTCTCCCTTTCTTTTCCATTTCTATGCCAGCAGAGGCACATGAAGGAGGACAGGAATGAGCTGTAGGTCAGGACAGGTTAGGAACACTTCCCAAAGCAGTGGACTTGACTTAAACTGACTGAAAATTATGGCTAACTCACAGCCTCTGACACAGTTGTAGCCACACCAGATATCCCAACATCAACCCAATAAATGATTTTATTTATTCCAAAAAGTCTAACAAGAGTGACATCCTCAGAAAGAAAACTTCAATTTTTTGATAATTCTGTATTTTCTGACAATGGGAGTGGCAGAGAAACTTTTTGAACAGTTGCCACTGGGAAGTATTTTCAATACACAACAGAGAGTTGAACACAAATTTTAAGCCACTGATGGTGTCAGAGAGCAGGGACAGTTCTGTCTATGTAAAAAAACACTTTTCCAGAGAACCCCTCTAGGGTTGCCAGGCTCCCTCAGCAGACTGAGCCATGCCACAGTACACTGAGGCAACATGATGAGCCCGAAGAGCTGGTATGACAGCTGTGAATTGAGGATTCACTTGTGGAACACTACACCAGGGATGGTTTAGTCTTTCCATGGTATGGAACAGTATAGTTTAAATTGTCTAATGAGAGAAGTAGAAGAGCTAAGTAGGATTTGATATTTTGCTTAATGAGGTGTGAAAAAAATTTGCTAATGGATTTAATCTGCATAAATTTATTCTAGGATACTTATTCCCATGCACCCCCACACACTCACTCTAAAACTCAATTGCTAATGATGAATTTCATTTGTTCCCCCACCAGAATTAAGAATATTTAATGAATTGTAATGTATAGTTAGTTATCACATTTGTAACTTAGATCTTGTTTATATTGAGGCTAGATGGGGGAAAAGACACAGCTCCTTTCACAGCTATACCAGGGCACTGTAACAAACACAGTGTGAATGCAGACACTTGAAGATGAGGTTTGCAACAACTGGATAAACTCTGCTGGGCAACCAAAGTTTGTATTTCCAAGGAAATATCAATTTTCTAGGGGTGTAAAGCACCTTTAACATAATACTTTTTTTCTCCAGGACTACACGTATTAAGTATAAATCAGGACAGAACACTGACAAACCCTTAGCAAATCTGGGAAAAAAAAAACATGTAAGCAATTCATTGCTTCCAAGGATTCATTCTATTGCCAATTCACTGAAATTTCTACAGAAGAGATGGAAAATAAGAAACACTTAATTCCTCAGAAAAAGAAATGCATGTAATGTATGGAATATTACATGCATTTTCCTTCTGGGGTGAAAAGAGGAGAGCATACCCAAAGTGCAATTCAGCTGTATGAGCACAAATCTATTCTTGGAATGGTGTGAAGCTATATATTTCTCTCTCAGGTATCCCAAGTCTCTTGCCAGTGACAATAATACTGGATTTGCTTCTGATCTATAGCAAATCCTCCTGCACTGTGCAATTATCCCATCATTCCAGTCACTGAGTCTCTCTTACATGTCTCCTTTCCAAGAGTAGTTCCTAAACACAATTAGCCTCTGAAGTATTGCATTACTATAGGCATAAAATTAAACATCTTGCTGTAGGATTACTGCACCTCAACTGTGTTCTCAAGAGGTTTCTATTCATCAAAACAGCACTGTGAAACTGTCTGTTTCTATGAGTAAAGGAGAAGTTGGAAAGGAAGAAGTTCAAGAGGTGGGCAGCTCTAGAGAAGCTACTTTCAGAATGAACGTCCATGGCAGGGAGTGAAACTAAATGATCTTTAAGATCCCTTCCAAGCCAATCCATTCTATGAATTTGGCCCATTCTTGTCCACTTAAATCCTAATTTAACTCCTATAACTCCTTTTTGGTGAAAACCACTTTTTCATCTTGATGCTAGTCAGCACATCTAATACAAAGTAACTAGCAAGGCATCTCTGGACTGTTTGTTGAACAAAGGTTTGAAAGGTGAAAGGAAGAAATAAGAGAAGAAATTAAAACAAGTGAGCATCAGTGCTCACTGGTAGAGATTTCAGCAAGGTCTGCCACAGCACTACCTCTGGATATCCTCATGGGGCTAAGCCATAAAAACACAAGTACAAGAGAGAACAGATAGGTAGAAAATGGACAAAAACACAGCTAGAGATTTGAAACAGATGAATACAGCTACAGATTTCAAAATAAAATATTTTTGGACTTGCTGAATGCAGCCATTCAATATAACTTACAAAGATTTGTCTTCTTTAGTAACATACATCTCCAAATCTCTTTTGGAGCCTATTGTTGCCTGCATTCTGTCTTTACTTCTTCCCTATAAAATTATATGTCAAATATACTGAAATTTAATGCATAGCTTGCTTGTCAAGTAAAATACCTCAGAAATGCTTTATCATGACAAATAGCTACATTGAATTTAATACCAGATCACAATGTTTGTACCTGAGACTTATTTCTTGAAAAACATAGACTATCAGTATTCTCACAATTCCAATACCATGCAGTATTTTTTATTTACACTTAGCTTCTATAATCTACTGTGCCTAAGAAAAATATTTTAGATAGCAACTAAAACAATAAGAACGGATATAAACAGTGATACTGTATGTTCAGAATCTATCATACCTCAGCTAACAATAAGAACTTTCCTGAGCTACCTATTATCTATTCAGGAGACTGAAATAACAGGACCATCTGGCTCCTTGCAATAGAGGTGACAGTGCTCACCTCTGCTGTCCCTGGTCTGTGCAGAGACAAGCATGGAGGTTTGATATTCCAGATATGTCAGGCTTGTGAGACTGAACAGTTGCACTGTTTTTACAATACAGGATCAGGGGACAGTTTATTCCTGTCTTTAACCAGCACATTTCAGGACTTTGATTATTTGAATGCCCTTCATCAATGAAGTTATTCCATAAAAAGGGCAAGAATTTCAAATGAAATATGAATGCAGAGTGACTCTGTGAACATTTACTTTGAAAGCATAAGTAACCTTCAAAGTTGGGATCACATGGAGATAAATTTCTTATTTTTACAGAACAACCTGGTGTATTCATGTCATACCTTCCAGTGACATTTTTGACAGTGGTTTACAAGTTTTTTTGGCAGAAGATGATATAAGCATATTAAATTAATTAATACTGATCCTTTGGTTTATATTTCAAATGGAAAAGTAAGCAATACATGAAAATTGCTTTCTTGTTTTCATAGTCCAGTCCATTTTTAGCAAACATTTACATGGGCTACTTTGGAAAAGACCATGTAGCAGTTTCATCCCAGGCTGTAAAAGTAATTGTGTCTTAAGTGCTGTAAATCACATTTGTTTGTTGTTTAAAAACTTGAATTGTTTAAAAGACTTTTAGGTAAAGTTCTTAGAAATAATATTTGCAAATACATTGTGATATGGTTTAAACCATTTCAATATGGTGTTCTATACAATAAGATAATGCAGATATGATAGGTATAGTTTAATTATGAACTACATTTTAGGTTTGCCAATTCCCACTGAAATCACTAGAATAAGATGACTCCAGAAGCATAAAAACTCTGGATTCCAAGTCATTAATTTTAAGTAGTCAGAAAAGGGGCCAAGGCATAACTGATAACTGGCTGAAGGGTTAGTGTGAAGAATTCTTTTAAAATATATTTTATGTTCTGTTAATTTTATGTATTAAATGCCACTTTAGGAGGTTTGGGAGTTTAGCTGCACCAACTGGTTTTCATTGAATTAGAAGAGAATCCTCTCATGGCAGCAGGAATGTAAATCCAAAGCAGTAGATGAGGAGATACCTTGCTTTTAATTCTTTGAGTAAGCCGCTGTCATGATAAATTATAGGAAAGAAACCCTGGAGCCGTGTCTTTTCTTCTTTTTTTTTCAACACCTAAGAACTTCAGAAAGAAGCCAACTAGGTCATAGCTAGCCACAACACAGCGTATCAGAGTTAGACAAATGATATGTAAGTGGGTTAAGTGATTCCATATATTCAGCAGCTTCTCTACTGACCAAGTACAATGATTTACAGGTGTCCACATTGGAATAATTATATGGTTGCAACATTATTCAGATCCAGAATATCCAGAAAAGGTACACAGAAGCACCTATGGAGATTCTCATGAACAAGCAAGCTGTTATATTTTGTGATGTTTAAAACCAAATACCTGACCTAAAGATTGACAAAACACTGAGGCACGGCTGGGGACATGACAGGCCAAGTACAGGAAACTTATTGGAAATATTTATTAAATTTCTACCTTGGCCTATCAGATATGTCACAGGAGGTTATGTCATTCAGATTTCATTGTGTCACATCATGCCTGTCAAATTATAATGGTGCTTGACTAGCAAAGCTGCATTTAGAATCAAATTTGATTGTATCTTACCTATTTGGGGATTTTGAAAAGCACAGCAGATTATATGTCCTTTAAAGCGTTGTAACTTTCACCACAAACTTGTTGTTGACTTGCTGTTCATCTGAAGAAAAGAAAATTCACAAGTGAGTGTCGTGTGTCATACAAACAGGCAGTAAACTGAGACCAGACAAAATGATGCAGTCCAGGTAACAGATGAGCTGTGTTTATAAGAGTGACTAAGGATCAAATCTGATCTGAAGAAGATCCTGAAAATTGTCAGCTTTACCACTCCAGCATTAAAGAAGCAGGACACACTGAAGTCATAGCATCACACAGCTACATCTATCTGACAGTACTGCTTCATGTTTAAGTTACCAAAACATCTTTTTTTAAAATGTGTCAGTGCTTAGTGACTTCATTTGTATTTTCATGCATTAAACAATGAGTCTGAAGTCCACAGGATCACTGCCATATTGACTGAAATAGGACCTATATCTGCCTTACATTGCTCTTATTTTCAAGGCAGTTAAGACATCTGTACTTTCACACCACTAAAATAAAAACTTTCAGGATTGCTGAGAGGGAATTTAAAATTATTCTTTTTTAAAAAGCATGTATTGTACAGACTGATTAAAATAATTTGTGAACTATTCTAATGCTGGCATGTTTCATGTTGTGCTGCTGGGCTTTACAGCTGGGGAACCATCCAAACCACAAAAGATTTTCTGCTTCAAAACCTTTTTGCCACCAAAATGTGTAGTTTTGACAGGTGCACTTTTTTGACTATTCTGAAGAGACTTTACCAAAATACAAATGCCAGTTAAGGAGTGATACCAGAATTATCTCATTGGAAACAGAGGTTTGAACCCCGGAAATAAGGACTGAATTCAATGCTTCATGTTGCTGTTATGGATGTCCTTGGTTTAAAAAGAGAAGGTGGCTGCCTGTTCAAATCTCACACACAGGCATGTACACACATTTTGTATGTCACCAAGTAAACCCCAGGGCTCTCAGTTAAATAAAGTTCAACAGTGGAATCTAATAAAAACGGTGAACATATCCCAAATAGCAACCACATTATGGTGGAAACTGTTGCTGTCTCTTAAGATCAGCAAGTAACTAATGTATTTTAAACGAAAAACATCCAAAAAACATTCAAAGATAAAGCATTTTCCTTGCAAATGAATACCTATTATGCAACATGTTAAAAGAACCAGATTCAGCCCTTGTCCTTCTAAACTTCCAAAATGTATAAAACAGGAATGTAGTTTATTCACATCCTAAAACTGTGCAAGAAATACACACATTTAAGTTATTTTTATAAAGGATTACTTTTCTGTATTTTGCCTAATTTGTAGCTGTTTTACCATTATATATGACAAACTTATGCTTCCAAAATTATCTAATTAACACTAAGAACTAAGGTTCTCAGAAATGCCTTTTTCATGACATTGCCCCAACTCCATTGGAAAACAGGAAAACACACAATAGACATACTCATGAGCTGAAAATAAATGCTTGAGGAAAAAAACTAAATGGTGAGTGTCATTCAATTTGGCACCCAAAGTACTTTTCACCCTTTCTAGGAGACTGTCCTTGTCATACTATAATGAAGAAAGTGAATGATACCCCTTTTTCTGCCTCTAAATATCTTGCTCCTAGGAATATTTTCCCACTGTTTCTAGCACTAAATACTATTTTGTGTTATAGGTAGAACAAATGAAGAAACCTACTTGAAGAATAAAATACTGCTTGATAGAAATAAATGACTCATTCAGATAAAGAAAAAAAATTTAAGTATTCAGAGTGAATTACAGATAATCCTATTTTTAAATTAAGTCTCTTACTACTTACAAATACCTGATTAAGCACTGATGCACAGCACTTGTTCTTCCTTCTTAAATTCAGACATCTACTTCATTTACATGCAATATTTTAAATGCATTTATTTAATACAATGCCTACCTCTGTACTACAAATTGCTTTTACTTGTCATGAATTCTAATGCTCATTTTTTATTCTGCTTTGAAATATCCAGCTACCCTTGGCTTTCTTTTCTCTCAGGCTTTGATATATTGGAATCATTTCCCCAGGCAGCAATCAGTGTTGATAAAAGAGTTTGAAACTCAATTCACAAACACACAGCATATTTGTGGGTAAGAGAACTAGTACTTTATTTCCACTGTGTATCAAAACAAACACGGGAATACTGCTTCCAATAGAACTGAGTTCACACAGCAAGGAAGACGTACTGTGGATTTCACAAGTGGTGCTGATTTACGGCATTTAAGGGCTTTATTTTATTTCTGGAGATAAAGTTCTATATGTGCAACTAACAGCAACACATCACCTTCAATCACAGAAGTACACAGTGATGGCATGCACCTTAGTGGTGCTCCTTCTGCTCTTTCCCTGCCTTTCCTCTTCTCTGCTACATTTGTCCAGCATTTTCTGCTCTCTTAAACACATTCCCACAGAGGCACCACCAGTGTTGCTGAGGGGCTCCGCTGTGCCCTGTGCTGGGATGGCTCTAGAACCATCTGGAACCAGCCCTGTCCCACATGGAGCAGCCCCAGCTGCCCCACAGAGACCCCACAGCAACAGCTGGGACCCACAGGACCCTCAACATTACTTTGCACCTGGCTCTCCCCATCTCAGCCACAGAAACCTCCACTGTGACATCAGCCAGGACTCCCTCCAGAATCACTCCATCCTTTCACATGCAACAGAAAACCCAACCAGACCCTCAAAAATGTTAATAAAAGTTGATTTTACCTCTCTCTCACCAATAGCAACTAATTGTGAAAGGAACTGTTTTACTCTAGTGCATCTGTGCTCCATATTTCAACAGCATTTCACATGTGCTGTAAACCAATCTGTCTTATCCACAGCCTTCCAAAATAACAGATGAAAACAGTAATACATTAAATTACAGAATTCTGCTGTTTTTTTCCAAGAAAATTCTGGGATGAACAACGCAAAGCAGACTGCTAATCTGATTTAAAAGATCAGAAAAAACAGCAGACAGGATGAAGTCTTCAACAGTATCAGTCTGTCTTACAGCTATAGCAATGCCTCCATATACCTGAACCATTCTGGAGTTATATATTTATTATGTACAAATACATATGTTAATATATATCATATATATTAATATATATAAAATTAAATATATCTATTTATTTCATCATAAATATACTACATAAAGCCTTCCAAAGATAAAATTAAGTAAAATCCTCTCAGGCAAGAGCAGCAGAGCAGAGTCTGCCTGGGTCTAGAAAATGCTCTGGCCCCGTGAGTGCCTGTTTGGTAGGAGCACAGTCAGCATCCTACCCAGAGCACAGACCAGCTGTGCCACAGGGCTTCCTGGAGAAAGGGAAGGTATTTAGGGTGGTTAAAAGGACAGCTTCCATGATAGAGGGATCTGGGGTATGGTCATGACTCTGGATTCACACCAAACCTGTAATTCTTTGTTCCTGCTGCTTTCCTTTGGGTACATTTTCGTTTTTTAAATGATTGGACACCTAAAAGCTGCTGGTATTGACAAGTAATAGGAACTGTACTTTAGACTCCTGTGCCACAAGTATGTCCATACTGAGACCTTATTTCAGAAGTTCACATTCCTCCCTGTTGTTTTAGACCTGTGAATAGCAGCAGAACTATCCAGTCAAAGAAGCCCTCCAGTTTTCCCATGTTCTTACCAATGGGAAGCTTGGTAAGTCTTTCCAATTGCTTCACGAGGAAAATACAAAGTCAATATAGCAAGAGGATGTACTTCTGTTCTCAGCTCTGCTTTCTTTTTAAAGGTACAGTGGATGCAAACTAGGTAGTAAACTTTGAGGAAGCTACCAACACAATCATAAACTAAACCTCAATGCTTCTGAGATTTATTCTCAGTACATGTCTCCCAGCACAGACATTTCACATCCTGGCCAGCTTGGGAGATGAGGTCAACATTCCTAAGCGTCAGGTAAATGCCAGTGGAACCTTTCAGAGGCACATCAGATTGGAACACACACCAATAGCAATCACACTTATAAACCTCACTCAATTACAGGCTTTTCAGCTCAGGATGAAAAACATGCCTGCCCTAAAGAAATGCATTTAGGCTTTCTCATTTCTGAGTGGTGAAAGAATTATATCAGCCATCCATTATTGATCTCCTCAGGAAAGACAGCCTAAAACAAAGCAGCTCTGAAGATACTACAACAGGGTTGTGCTAACTTGCCACCTTCATTTAATAATATTTTTACTTTAGAAAGAGTTCATCTTTTAGGAATACAGAAATATACACCCAAAACATATCTTTAACTGAAGAGCAATTAGTCTTAATTTTTAATATAAGCATTCAGGCTGTCTCTAAAAACATTATAAGACCAACTTTCTGTACAGGACTAGTGATTGATGTGAAATGGTATAGGCACATACCCCTACTGCAGCCCCCTGGGACACAAAAAACAAACTTCACAAGATAACTGCACAGCAAGAGACATTAAAGCATTTCTAGAAAATCATTAGTACAGCTTCCCTGCCTATTTGCAGGGAAAACAAAATGTTATTACATCATACTTTCCTAGGAGCTCCTCCCTCCCATCCTTCCAGCTTTTACTTAATCTTTGCTCCTGTTAAATAAAACTTATTTCTCACCTTGGAAGACATCTCACCCTGGAAAATAAATTAACATCTTTCCACCAATTACCAACACCTTCTAAACTTCTGGAGAAATTTTGCACAGCAATTAACAACCTTCTGGGCAAATGTTCAGGAGAGGACTACAAGCATCCACCCTCCCAAGCTTCTTCAAATATCTATTTTAATTTGCTGAGTCACCCTTTTGATGGGATTCACCTATAAATCGTTAGCACAAATGGCCAACACCTGGATCCTTGTGATGATTTGGGGGATGGTGTCTTCACCAGGCATTTATTTAACAAGCTGCAGGTGGAACAGTGGGCGTAGGGTTGTTAAAAATGTTGATCTCCTTTTCTAAACTGTGAGAATCAGAATATCAATGTCTTTTTTTTCTTCTCTCTTTTTTTTTTAAAAAAAAAAAGCTGGCTTTATTTATCACATATGGGATAGATGGGGTTACACTTAGCAACGATTCCTGGCAACAATATCTACAATGTCTTTTTCAAGGGAAGCGACTGCCACTACGCTTGTAAAATTTAGCAAGTAAGAGTAAGGTCAACAAAGCACCTCCTGATAGAGATTTTTAGAATATGTCAGCAAAACAGAACAGAAAATTAAATTACTATTTATGAACAAGTAGAAAAATGTGTACACTGGCAACCTTTTAACTGAATTCTGTCTTTTCCAATACATCTATTTTTTTTTCATGGCAGTTTTTCCTCAGAATTGTATGCTGTGCTGGTCTTGGAGTTAGGCAATTATGGCTGGAGGTTTGGAGGATTTTTTGGGTTTTTTTCACTTGTATCTGAACATTGAAAGAAAAATAGATGGAAAATGCTTTCTACCAAGGAAATTATAACCTAGACATTTTAGCTGTTAAATTAGTAATATTTTGAATAAAATATTTTTCAGCAGCATAAGAGGAATAGTATTCAATAAGACAGTCATGCCTCAGGAAGACTAGCTATGATAAAATGTTGCTATATGCTTTTTAAAAACAGGTGGTTAGAACATGCACTTTATGTATTAACTGAAAGCTATCTGGTGCTCAGCAGCAAAGCCAGACACAAGTATTTCTGCCTGAGGAAGGGAGATTTTACCTTAAATGTCAGGGTGGGGGACGGAATCCCACTGCTGAAAACCTTCCTGCCTCTGATCAGAGAATACCACCTGGCTGGGAAGAGTGGGGCTCTGGCACAGGAGGATCACCAACATTTCCCATTATTGAGTAAAGGAGGATATTGTGTGTGTCACTGTAGGGATGGGGAGGGAGGAGTGGCTTTAGCCTCTCATACAGACCCAGCCTGGGCTGCCTCACCCAGGAGTGGCCCTGGAACCTGGGGCTCACTTCTGTCACTTGAAGGTGGCACTTGGACCTCTTCAGCCCCCAAGGTGGAAGTGCTGAACTGAGCTCTGGATGTGGGCACCAAAGTGTAGAATTTGCAGAGATGCCTTCTCTGGAAAACTTGTCTCATGTCAAAGCAGAAATATTACTGAGAAAGAAGTTTCTATAAAGCATGCAATTTATTCCTGCACACAAAAAAATTGCTTTATGGGAATAATGAGACAGTGCATGGAACCAATAGATTCTTTCACTTAATTGGCCCATGATGCTGGTTCAAGCCTATCAGACTGGGAAGGCTCCCATTAAACACCTTCCTCCAATCCATTTATAAAATTCTCCTTTGCTGTCACATGAATAAGAATTGTGACAATACTGAGACTAACTAGAATTTGTATTTTAGCTCTTGCCTACCTGCCAGTGCAAAGAGGGGCTGCATGCATGATGGTATGCAGATGTAACATTTGCATGTGTACATTTGACATTGCACTCATCCAAATCGGGATCAAAACAGAGGTATCCTTTTAAAAACAGAGATAAAAATGCAATCAAAAGGAAAAATACAATAAATAGGAAAAAATGGAGAGAATTTTGGAATCTGAACTCAGATTTGGAAACAAATATTTTGAGTTATATTGGCAAATAAAAGGGAATATAAGCACAATAAATCTGAAGAATCAAAATGTAGATCTTCTTTCTACCTCCATATACTCTAAATCTACTAAACCAGAATTGCTAATCTAAATTAATGGTAGCTGGTAATTTATTAGTTATGAATAAGTTCAGAGTACTATTACAATACTACAGAAGCCTTCTCCTCTGGTGAATTAAGGTATTCTGCAGGCTACTGAAATGCTCAAGATGTTTAAATCATCATCACATGATAGTTTCTAATAGTATGAAACCTTGAATTTAAGGATCAAATCCAGAGCCAATTTGTCTCAATAAATTTAAAGGCTCATACACACTACATTGTCTTTCTTTCTTTTTTTTTTCCTAAAATCTCTGCCTTAGAAAGCATACAATGAAGTGGCTTTTTGGTATTTTAAATCATCTTGAAAATAAAATTACTAAGGAGACCTCTGAAAAAAAAAAACCAAAACCTATTTAATAATTTTTGAATGGAACATCAACAAACTCAGTAATGAAAGACCACAAAATGATGTATTTACTCACAACGTTGTAATCACATGCTTAAAATGATCCAACTAGTAAAATCATCTGTTTCCTACCATCTGGCCTGTGTGCAAAGAAATAAAAGAGCATATTAAAGACAGAGCTTTACAATTTCAGTCATAAACAAGAGTTTACACATGATAAAGTTTAGTATTCTTATATTTAAGCCTTTGTATTGTTTTGATTTAAGGATAAGGAGAAGCTGGTCCAGTCAAGCACCTGTAAATTGCCCTAGAAATGAAGAAATCAAAGAAATGTGTATCATGGATAAAACACAGGGAGAAAACAGAATTATTTTTCCACTTAAGCTGCCTCAGACACTGGAACTAGTACAGCAGAGCCACTCTTGCATTTGTGGGAATTTTCTGTAAGAGATTCTCTGATATTAGCAGGTCCTTGTGGAATAAGAATATTAAAATGTCTAAAAAAATATTTTACTAATGTAGAGGTGTCAAAAACTCCCCAAGCCTGAATAATTCCTTCCTGGAAATCTGAGCTCTGATTAAGTGTCAATAAATCAAAAGGACGAAAGAAATTGCAGCCTTCCTTTGCTTTCCACTAAACACCAAACCCAAAGCTGTCCAGCAGTGTTTGTTGCATTGGGTGTCAGTTACAACATGGTACCTTTCAAAAGGTTTTCTGGACATGAATTAAGTAAGTTTGAAAGCAAAAGGGAAAATCAGCAATGTTCTTATTGTTGAAACCAGCAAATAAACACCCATTGAGGACCCTGCTTGCTATAATCTGCCATATTTATTCATTTATTGACAATAATGCAACAAACCATAAGGAAACAATTGAAGGATATCCTTAAATTTCCATTCTGGGAACCATTCAGCAGTCTCAGCCACGAGAATTACCAAATCTGTCCTCTGGATTAGCAAGAAACATACTGTCTATGACACAAGTTGATTGGTTCTCTGTTAGTAAAGCCCCAAGCACAGGAAGGACCAGTCCAGTGTTACCATGGTAAAGAGGAAATCTGGTCAAATAACGCCCCATATCACCTGTATTGACTCCAGTATCTCAGGAAGACAGCCTTAAAGTTCTTCTGTTCCTCATTTTTTAATCAGAATTTCTGTTTCTCACTGCCAGTCTTTTCTTTCAACTACTTAACTCCTTGCACTGAAAAGAAATCTATAAATTCCATTTCAGACAAAATCTGTTCCCAACTGTTATCCTCCAGCACTATTCTCACATTCTGTTCTCACACACACAAAAATTTTCTCTGACCCCTCTCTCTCTTTTCCCTTCTCAAAAAATAAATATATAACCAGCCTTCAGCTTCCCTAGTGTCCCTTCCATGGTCACTGGTAACCAGGGAAACCAGATACTATGGTAACTCAGGGATAACAAATCACTCCTCAAACTCCAAACTATATGTAAAGTCCTCATCTCTTTCTTCTCTAGGTGATGAAGTGGCAACAAAAATAGTGGCAGCGAATCTCTATCTTTACTCATTCAGTCTTTTAACTATGTAAATCTGTATTTTCTCCATGCACCCCTTCCATTTTTCTAAGTGCCCTGCTATTTTTAGAGCCATTTTATGCCCAGTCCAAGTTGTTCTAAATTAGACCTGAGTGCTCTCATCAAAGCTCTAATTGCATTTTTAATTTTTTTATTTTTTTTTAAGGTCTGAAGTTATTCCAGTTCAAAGTATATGGATGCTCTTTTCTGGAGGGGAAAAGAAAACTTCCCCAAGCCACACCTGGTTATTTTCTGAGCCTCAAAACTATCACAGTCCAATATCATAGTTGAGATTTCTGCCTCAAGGGTGAGTTTATGCAGAGTCTCTGACGTCTAACAAAAGATTAATTTTGTTGTCTTCCTTGGGATATGACAACAGTTCTCTCTCTCTCCAATATCTTACGCTCATTTTCATGAAATGTGAACAAACCTAACCTCTGTGACTTTCACTCAGGCCAAATTTGTTTATAATTGGTCAACAAGTTCAAATATTATAAAGGAGGCACATGCCAAGGGAAGGGTCACAAGGATGCCACTTTTAAGGACAGCTTCAAATGAGAAAAACAGAACTAACCATTTCTAGATTATCACTGTTCCAGAAATGTTTCTTTATTTTTGAGAAAAAAAAAAAACAAAAAAACTTCCATCATCCAGAGCCTTCCATACTTTTATAAGAAATTTTCTGGCACAGTAGATCTTAAATCCATTAAAAAAATAAAGCTCGTGCCAAAAAGAATGATTATGCATTAACCATGCATACATTACAGAAACTAAAATTTAAAATTCTACTCCCATTGTACTCTGTGGAAATGTGGCGAGCTCTGTGAGAATGGTAAAGGAAAAACTTCCAAAGCAGCCAGTAAACACAGAAAACATGAACTTCTCTTGCTTCCACCTCTGTGTTCTGGGTTCTATGTTCTGTCTAACCTACAGGTGAGACAAATCATGTTTTAAAGTATTGTGTATAACATGAGGACTTTTTATTTTGTTCATATCCTTAATATCTCTGCCTCCTGGAGTATTTCACCTTGGCTCATTTTCTGGCTGACTCAGATCCTCTGGTCACTCTAAAAATAATAGTATTATCCTGGACTGTCCAAAGTCAAAATCCAGACCAAAAAGAAGAGCTACCACATTGATTTTATAAGATTGTGCTTGGGTTTAAGTTCCTTCTCCAGCAGGCAGCACATGACCCTACAGTGAAGAAGCTGTTCAGGTCCCAGCCAGCCCAGTCTTGGAATCTGAAGTCAGAGAAAATCTGTTCCAGCAGACTGAAGAAAGACATGAGTCCCCTCTGTCTCACACTTCCTTGTTTCTCAGACCTCTGCTGCAGTTTCCATCTTTGCTAAAGAGGACTGTAAATGTTTGCTGTCTAGGTAAGAAATTCCAGTGCCTCATTTTTTAAAAATTTGCTGCTCAATGTGACAAATTAAAGAATCATAATACTTGCCATAAAAAGGAGCAAATAGAGAATTTCCCTGCAACAGATCCTCTTGAAATCCACCCTGGTTCAGTAGGACAGCTTTTCTCCCAGTAACTACTGAAAAACAAGAGCTGATTACTGAGAAAATAATCAGTTAAGCTGGAAACCTTTTTCTTATATTGGTATCTTCTCCTCTTATTAAGTGTAATGAGAGTCAATATCCAAGCATTCCACAAACACTGCATGATAAATCTTCCTTCCAGACAGTACAGCACCCACAGAAGGCTGGTTTATAAAGTGTGCTACTGCTCCATTTGAGACACTAAGCATCAAATTCCAGAAGTTCTGAGCATCTAAAAAATTTACTTGAAGCCACTGCCAGCATCTAAGAAAACCTCCAGAGCACCAAACTTCCTATGCCATATAATTGATAGCCCAGAACCAAAGGAACTAAAACCATAAGTATCTTTATGTACCTTGAGCTTCCTCTTTTCCACCAAACAACACATCATCTTCAGTGAATGATTCCCTTCTGAAGTTTTAAATGAGGCATACATTTCTTTCTTTCTTCCCTGCTTGGTGTGCTATATATAACATCCTAAACTGAGTATTTATTTTCTTTTGTAGATCACCATATCTATCCAAGAGTGTTGAGAAACCATTCAGAAATAAAGTGACTATCTATAATAATAAGCAGTAGGTTCAAGAACAGGAAATGTTTTAGTTCCAGATTTTCAACAGTTTTCAGAAAAACAGATGTGGCAAATCAAGCAGATGAGGCACTGTGTGCTTGTGCATCATCTCAGTAATTCTAACACATATAAGATCATAATAAAACAGATTTCTAAATAATGACAGCAAACAGCTTTTAGACTGCAGAATAAGTAAAATGTCTGACATAGAAAAATGGGTACTGGCAACTTCATCTGATTCACAGGACACAAGGAAAAGGCTGAAGCTATGACTTTTGCTACCTTAAAAAAATCACTGTGAAAGTATCAGCCTCATTCTTGACAGCTTCCCCAGGTAAGGCAGCCCAATATTTTTAGTAGAAACATGACTAGCCAAGTATTTATCCCATCTTCCCTCCTCTTTCACTGGACTTTCTTTGAACTGATTCTGATTAAGGAAATGGGTTCCCAAGACACACTAAATTAAACATTAAGATTTGCAATCACATTGAGGAAACAGTCCCATACTCACAAAGTGGCTCTGGAACCAGTAGTGGTGACAATAGTAAACAATGCATAGGGGAAGGGCACAGATTGACAGCGGATGAGGATTTGTCCCTCTGAAAGATTCATTGGGATCTAAGGACTATTTCAAATTGGGTCTTGAGCAGTACTGAAACATCCAGGGATCTCTGTGGAGAAACATTTCTAAATACAGATTTCCTTTGGAGAAAGGAAATATTTAAAGCAAAAACATAAACTTCCATAATTGCAATTTAGTGTTGATTCTGTGAGTATAAAGTGGAAGAGGGAAAAAAAGGTGCCCACCTTCTAATACATTGTCCTTTTTAGTGAAAGTGTCCAATGTTATTTTGCCATTTTAATATCACCAAATGTAAAGTAAACAAATAAAGAAAAAATACCTTTATGTGCCATATATTTGTAAAGACAACTTTACATTGTTCTTCCAGCTACCCACATGAAATAGATTCTTTTCAGGCATCCACATGTAGAGGGAACCTCCATAACTTTCAGAACCAGCAGGCAACCCAGAAATACAGGATATTTTGTTTTGCACAGTTTATACATTTTAGCAGTTTGCAGTATCAAATAATTTTTTTGATGATCAAAGCATCAAAGAGCTAAGGATGGAATTATGATGCCTTTATTTTGCATTATTGCATTATTTTTATGATCAAGCTTTAGTGTGTTGTACTGAATTTATTTTGTAGTTAAAATTTGTATTACTTAGTAGACCAATTTACCTCCCCACCCCCCACAAAAAAAAAAACAACCTCATGCAAATTAGATTAATTTTCAGAGAAAGAAAAACAAGAACTAAACTCTGCTCTTTAACAGTTACACATAAAAATGGAGCACATCATGAAATATATATCATGTGCTGTTAGGATACTAAAGTATCCTGCAGCATATAAAGAATTTCAGTTGGAAAGGAGAAATATCTTATTTCCTGTGATGTCATCTAAATCTCTTTGAAATAGCTGCTGCCTGTAGAGAATTGGCACAGGATCAATAGAGGTGGGGAAACCTCATGATTTCCTTCAGCATCCTGCAGGCAGTTGAACAAGTTCTACCTCCTGCAGGACCAGAGCACTGATCCAGTGCATATCATTTAACTCCCCCACAGAATATTTCTTTCCAATTGCTTCCTATAAACATTAAGAAAAAGTAGGTTCCGTATCCATCTCTTTGGCCTACTTTCCATTTTTTTGTGGATGTGCTTGAACACTGGAAGAAGTATCTTTTGTTGCATTAGATGTTAGCATTAAAAGGAGCACTGCCTGTTCTTACATGGGTCTGTCTCCAGACTGGTTGAAGAAATGAATGATACATCTAAAAGCAGCCTCTGCAGAACTTAACAATTGTGTGAATACTCAATTTTGTGCAATCGGCCAAGTGGGAAATATACCAAAATCTGTTTTTCACAAACTCTCTTGGGATTGTGGAAACCAATATTTCAGCAACACCCACAGAAAGCAGCTCATGAAGAGGCTCTATTTTTCCAGAACACTTACTTGTTCACAAATTCATTTCTATGATTTAAGAATATTCTTTCACCGACAACATCTTACAAACCTTCCTGATTAACAAAAGTAGGAGCTGCTGAAGATTTGCCTTCCCCTTTGGTTATTTGATGGGCAGTTCAGTGACACCAGAGTGTCACACGAAAGGACTGAGCCCCAGCCTGGGCAGTTTAGGGCACGGTGCCTGTCAGCCCCACTGACAAAGTTCAGCAGTGATCACAAGGTGAGGGACCAATGGCACTGTGCTCTACTGAGCCTAACAGAGAGAAACTCAGAAACTGCTGTGCAAAAGGGCATCTCAGGAAAGGTATGATTGAATTTATTTTTTTTTTAATGAACTACTCAGCATAAAAAAGATTGCAGAAAATTAATCTGGAAAAGGAGTCTACTCATGAGCTGCTATACATACAGCTTCAAAAATAAAGACCCACAGCTTCCAGGATCCCTCCTTGTTCAGCCAGTCAAGATGACTTATTACACCTGCATACAGCAGAGGAGAAAACAGAAAGCAAAATTACTTCATTGATTTTGTTCTGGGGTATGTAAATAACCTTATTGTCAGATCTGCCCTTTCCAGGAGAAAAAAAAAGTTTTGTTCAATTTGCCAGTTGACTTTTTTCCTAAATCTGATTTTCATATTTCACAGCTTCTCCATTGAGGAGGCAGTAAATAGTAGCACGATTAACTGAAATTATATTTACTTCCTAATCTATTTTATGGGTATTTCAAAGAGCTTTACAAGTGTCTTAATAGATTTTTTTGTTTCACTAATATGGTGATTTAGGAAATGAAATTTTCTTGAGAGATCTCAAGCATTTCCAGTATTTCTGTTTTCTCACCACAACTGTTAATAAAGGCATATCTTTTCTGAATATTATTTTAAGTAAACAAAGCTCTAAACTCTTATACATATTGCATGTGCCTCATTATAAAATAAATATTGTTTTGAGAGTAAAATAATCTATACACCACTAATTTGAGGAAAGGAAGCATGATCTATAAATCTATAGATCAGTCTCAAGCCAGTCCATTTTTAAGCCAAAATCAGCCAGTGTTAGTGAATGGCTGGGAATATCCATGTGGACAGTCACTGGAGGGCAGAAGTAATAACCAGCCTGTCAGTCATCTTAACAAGCTTCAGCCAATATTGATTTTGGGGGTAGATGAATACAGTATAATATGCACGCATTTAGAAATGGTAATAAAAATGTGATCTATTGCACTTTTGTCACTAAATATAAAAGGCTCAAAATAATCTAAATAATTCTAAGAAAATTGTTTGCTTGGAAAATCCATCTGCAAGGGATGTGGAAATAAATCAAGGGTTCCTCGATGTGACATGGCATATTTGAACTAACAGATCAAATAGAAACACCAGCTACAATTCAAACAGTTACAACTCAGACTCATTAGAGACAAGAAAAGCAAATTAGATAAAAAAATAATCTTACTTAGGTCATCTTTCAAAACAAACTGAAAAGTTAGAGAAGTGCATTCTCAGAGCTCATAAGTGTAAGTGATGGACTTAATCTGAAATATATCATTTTGCTATATTCTTAATATCTACAGTTAGTCAAAGTAGAGGTTTATTTGTTTTATAGGCCTCAAAATAATCTTTCTTCTAAAGCATTCCAAGCTTCCCTAATAACCAGATTATATCCTAAACAAATAGCCTGGACAAAATTTCAGGTAGAATTATGTGTTCCTGCCTATTATAAATGACAAAAATATTCAAGGACTGTGCATCACTAATTCTTATAACTTAAATACAGGTTAAACACTATACAAGATTCCTATCTCATATCTTGTCACGATTCCAGGTATGCCAATGAGCTACTGTCGTCTTTGAACATCTTATTTGTTTTAAAATCCAGTTTGATTTGGTAAATTTCTATTACCAGATGTGAAATCAACTTTTACAAATGGTAATACTGAGTCAACTGATACTAATTACTTACAATAATACTAATCACTTGAACAGGTATCTTCAAGATGGAGCTGTAAATACACTGTAAACTTCAGCAGAATTAACAGAGTTTAATTTGAATTACAGATATGAGGTCAACTTCTGTTCTGAACTGAACCCATAATATTCTAGAGGCTGTAGAAAAAACAGGTGGGTAAATAACATAGAAATTGAAATATGCTACAAAGGAGACTCAACAAAAAAACTGCTACATACAAAAAAGATTATAATATCATGCTACTGTAAAATAACTCATTAACCTGTTGTGAAGCAAAACATGGAAGCATGTAGAAATACCTCTGACTTTTGTAGACCACCAAGTTCCACCGTTGCATCATGAACTCTACATTTTACTGCTTGTATTTCAAATGTTTCAGTGCTTCCACAGTGAAGAAGATCATTTAAAAAAGGAAAGTACAGAAAAGTATAGATAGATTAAAAATTATGAGATATAAATAAAAAAATTCTGCAACACAAGAAAAGTAAAATCAAAGCAGAAAAACTTTACAGAAGTGCAAAGTCTTTCCCACAAAAAAGCAGAATTTAGAAAACTGAATTACAAGTAACACTTGTAATTATTATTAGATACTAGATAAATAGATTAGATATTTATAGATAATAATAAAATTATTATCTAAAAAAGCTCATAACAAACCTGTCATTTAGAGCATTCTAGTCTTTAGAGTGTCTCTAGCCCCTACTGCTTTGAAACTAAGGACTTTTTCATACAGCCATGCTGTACATACCTTTTCCTTAAATAACATTTTCCACATTGCCTCTTCTCAGGCAACAAAGCAGCAAATGCAGGCAGATGAACATCATATTTACAACAAACAAGCAAGGACTTACTCGGAAATACATGTCTGTCACTCCTAGCAATGTACTAAATGAGTATCTGAGCAATAAGCAAATTCCTAAAGACATCTTAATGGTGATAAAATGTTCAACCCTCACTTGAGAACTAAATTCTTGAACTGAACTAGCAAGGACAAAAATACAAGTATGTAAAGGATGTTCTGAGGTCACTGAGCAGGACAATCATGTGCTCTTTACTTACACTTCAAAACAGTGCTGTCATTTTCTTGGAATGTTTCATAAAAGGTGACAACTTCAAGCACAGCAATCTGAGAATTAAACTGAGGTCAGAAAAACCTGGCCAGTTAATAGCAACCCCAAAGCAGTCTGTTCTTTATGGGGCAGCAGCTTGAAATAAATGAGATTATATAAATATTTAATGCAAATCCTTGCTTTTGCATAAATAAAAGTAGCTCTTGGCCATGTACAGAAGCCCTTAATGTTGGGATTCTTTTAACTTCCACAAGTTAAAAGAATCCCAACATTAAGAAAACAGAGACAAATTTGCATATAAAAGGAAAATCACCAAAATGCATTTAATTATGTATTTATTACATAATTTGGAGTTTATGTTATATATTCTGAATTGCCTTAATCTGTTTGATGGAACCAATTTCAAAACTTCCATGTAAAGACAGAAGAAATCATGGTCAAGTCTATAAAAAAGTCTTTCAGCAAGGGGATCTGTAACACATTACATTTTCACATACAAAATAATCTTGATTTTCTGCCTTTAAACAGCTATATTCTCTAATAAAGCAAAATTACATTTACATGTGAAAAAAGGAAAATATTGAAAAACTTTACAGTAACATATTTCTCCATTTTGCATGTAAAAGGCCGGAGTAGTCAGGGAGTTAGTGCACTAAGTATTGTGTACAAGATAGGTAGAATTATGTTGAAAGTTTGTTAGAGCTAGCTCAGTTATGTATCCTTGTTCCAGAGATGTTTGACTTCCATGGAGTAAGGGACTAGATTAAAAGTCTTTAAAATATAAACTCTATCAGAGCATTTATTGTGTAAGCATCACATCCTCCAATTTTGAAGATAGAGCCCTCAACTCTACGAGGGCAACTCAATTCTCAACTCCTGAGAATTTCACACTGAAAACCTGAAAGAAGCCTGGTATGACTGGCAGAACAGACATCCATGTGCACAAGACTCCTCCCATGAGGGACTGCACTGATCTGTCCATCAGGAGCTTCCCATTCCCTGTGCATCAAACTGATGGTCAAAGCCTCCTGCATTTCACTAGTGGAAAAAACAATCTTTATGCATGCAGCACATATATGCAAATACTATACTAAGACATAAATGTGCCTTTAAGGATAAAAATTAATTATATAAATGCATCAAACTTCTTTTTTTAAAAAAAACTGTGTCTCTCCCTTGCACCAAACACAATAGAATTAGGTGCATTTCATAAAAAGTAGATCCTGGTACATATACTCAGATATAAACACATCTGCTAAAAAGTGTACATAAATTATTTCCTTGGTTGAATTCTAGCAGAATAGCTGAAATCCACCACATGTTAATAAGGTAGTCAAAGTAATTGTCAAAGCAGAAAGGTCGTTGTAAAAAAAGTCTGTTACAGTAACATTCAGAGGCAGCTATTTCTTCCAAAAGACGCCTCCTGATTTTTTTCCATTGTGACAACCTTCAGTTTCTCCATTCCTTTGAATATTGTTCCTGGTTATGCTCGTAAGAGTCCCTAAATCTCAGTTTAACTGCTGTTATTGATTCTTAAGGGCTGAAACACAGGTCTAAACAGAATTTTTTCCAGCTCCTTAAGTGTCTTTTATATAAAGCATTAAGGACATTGATATATTTGTTTTCTCTTTTGGAGAAGTACAGATAACTCTATCATTCTATACATCACCTTCATTGATTGGTTTATTTCTAAAAATATGTGACAATTTACCTGCAGGACACTTGTTCCTAACTCATTAGGAGCGATCAGTAAACCCTGTGGTGTTCATTAGAAAGAAACTTCTGTACACAGCAGCAAAAAAATATTTCCTTCAGCAACAGTGCTTCAGCATTTTAAGGTGGCTGTAAGGTCAAAGAAATAGATAACAAATACTCTGAATGTAATCTCTATTGTATCTCCTTATTCTGAGGTTGTCCTGGAGGCCTAATTGATTCATGCATGTTAGTTAGATTCACTACGACCCTTTTACCCACTTTTTTATAATATTTATTTTCTGGTATTTCATAAATTCTGAAATTTAGCAAAGAAGGTTTCTAGTGAGGTAATGAGCCAAAATATGACAAAACATCAATCAAAGGAGCATGTGGCTTCTGACCCTTTCTGGGCTTGGTTTTATGACTTTCATATCTTTGAAGTTATGAAAAGGAGACAAGATATGACAGGTACTGTGCTTGGAGAAGTCACTTAGTCAATTTAATTCCAGCCACCTGTGAGCAGCACCACAAAACTACTTCAGCAAATTTGAAGGTGTTCAGCTCCCTATCTTTCTTTCACAGTACTAACACATAAGCACTATAATAGCTTGCAGGTGTATTTGGCTGACTTTCTTTCAGCCCATTGATGAAGTGAAGGATTTAAGTAAAAATGCAACAACATTACATTTCAGCATTGCAATCCATCAAAAAAAAAAATCAGAGATAGCCTTCAGAAGATTGGGAAACCTATAAATGCAAAATGTGGTTGTGTGAAGTCTTAGAATAGAACCATACTTCGGTATGATATGTGAAAGGAAAGAAAATGAATCCTAATATATATCATAGGTGAGCTCCTCATGCAGGTCATTTCAGCAAAATTAGAACTTTTTGCTCCATTTTAGTTATTCTAGAAGAGGAATACAGATTAAAAGCATTGGTTA
Source organism: Poecile atricapillus (assembly GCF_030490865.1). Classification (NCBI taxonomy): domain Eukaryota; kingdom Metazoa; phylum Chordata; class Aves; order Passeriformes; family Paridae; genus Poecile; species Poecile atricapillus. Next base: position 8,837,041 of record NC_081258.1, on the reverse strand, counting down.
TTTCCAGCTTTAGAGCTGGTGAGGCTTAGGTACCAAGAAATTGCACTTTCTCAGGGCTTTTTATGAAAGTCGGGATACTTCAGCAGCCCAAAAGATAGAAAACAATTCTCATTTTAATATGTTTTTAGTTTTATCAAGTAGGAGATTTTTAATTTGTCTTTGAACAAGCCATATTGGAGCTTTCTGAAGTCAGTGAAGATGCTTCAATTTTCAGCAGAAGCTGAATCAGTGCCTTAGGGAAATAAGATTGCCATATTGTTCCTTTGGGGGAGGGGAGAAGTTTGGAAGAGTTGTTCGTGAACAGAAAAAAAGTTAAAGTTACAAATAATTTGAAAGAAAACAGGAAAAGGCAACTGAAGCAGCCTTTTAGTTGGAAAGCTAAACTGCTGCTGTAGGAGTGGCACCCTACTACAATTTCATGTAAAAATTCATTGACTGAATTATAGAGAAATATATGTAGACAGTGATGTTTTTGTATTTTTTACCTATGTAAAATATTCATACTCGATCCAGCAAAGATAACAATAGGAGTCTACATATTTCAGAAAGCAGAGTTCTGGAAGTTTGTGGTACATTTGTTGAGGGTAAAGCCAGAAGGCAGGAAAAAAGGATGAGGAAAGTAAGCGTGGGTCTTTCTGTGCCAATTTTCTCTCCTGCCTGAGGCTGCCACTTTGGTAATAACCTGAGTTTCTAACACCTTATATCACACAGGAGGCTCAAGATTCTGAAAAGTTATGTACAATAAAAATCTGAGAAATGTGCAGAGAGTAACAGTATTTGTTAAATCTTTAGGCTCAGGTCTGTTAAATTTAGGCTTTCTGGTAGGAATAAGTTAGTTGCAATGCTATCATTCAGAGGCAAACAAATGACATTTGACTTTTAAGGGAGGGTGGCATTTGTGTTTGTGGAGGAAACAAGCCTGAGCCTCTGAGAAGACCAACATTTGGAGCATCGACCCACATTTTAACTCTTTCAACAGATGGGTTTTGAACCCTTCATGAATCATACACAGACTGGAGATAAATATTAGCATATTAGGAAATTGAATGTTACAAGAATAGCATTTATACACCTTCTAAACAATTTTCATAGGGCCAGCCTCCCATCAAAGGCAGTAATATAGAAAACATCCTCACGAGCTTCAGTCATGTCTCAGTACTGATCTCTTTGTTTTGGTTTTCATTTTAGGCACTTTACAAATCCAGAACAAAAGCTAGTACCTCTGCACTTAGCTCACTGACAAATCTATTAACATGGCAGATGCTCTCCTTGCATCAAACATCAGAGGTTTTTCACGCTTAATGGGCAGAGTCTTTTCCGATTCTGAAACGGAGCTTCCTGAAGAAGATCAAAGCACAATGAGAGTGAGATGGGGAGCAAGACCCAGGAGTCCTAATCCATTTATATCATCCTGTCTTTCAATATTGTGAGCAAATCCCCCTAAAATGAATGCAGTCTATAGTGGAAGTTAATCCTGATCTATGAGATTACAAAATTGGAGCAGGCAGGTTCACATAAAGGATAACAAGAGGATGGGTGTCAAGTCTGTTCTTTACCAAACAGACCAAAGGAAAAAAATGCACCAGGAAACCTTGCTTGCTCCTTGGTGCTACTGTGAATGCATTCTCTGGGAAATGTTAATTCTGAGAACCTCACAAAACATTTCACAAAGAATTTTTTTTTTTTTTATAATAGAAGAAAACTAATAGAAAACTGCAAATTACTTTTTTTTTCCAGTAAGATCTGTATTAGATAAACATATATAGCAATTTATGCAATATTTGTCAATACCACACTGTGCTTGAGCTCCTTTAATTTCCATTTTTAAAACTGATTTTATATATGGGTATTTTACATGTTTGTTTACTTATAGTTGTAAGTAGACAGAATAACATATATGCTGGTTTTAGACCTCAATAAGGGCAACAAAAAATTCTTTTGAACTCAAAGTCACTTGAGCCTGGTCATAAGGAGCAGATCACTGTCAGTCTTATGAAAAATGTATAGATGGTAGATTCACAGAAAGGATTTAGCTTTCCTCTGGTGATACTCCTACAACCACCACTGAATAAAAACATGCACTATGCTTTTACCTAAGTTGTTATGTAAATGATGTCTCCAAAATTCTGGGATGTGATTAGTCTAATTAGAGCAATGCCAAACCATACTGCATTCAAACACCATCTCACTGGGACAACTGCTGCCAATACCCCATCAAACACGTCTATTTAATTTTTGTATGTAACTTAGAGAATAACAACATTCCCAAGTTAGGAATGCCATAGCACACAGTCAGATTACTCATGCAGAAGGTGCTAGAGCAGTTAAAATACATCAAGATGTCTCCTGAAAACCAAATTAAGAGCTAATGTGTGAATCTCAGCAAAGTAGTGGCAAATAGTATGTGTTTATGTTTGATTTTGCATCCACATCAAAAGGTGGGTTTCTTATTTATAAAGCATCTTCAGAAACAGCAATCATAAACCTGCACGTAGAATATAGCAGGAAACTCCTAGGGGCAGTATTGTGGGGTTTAATAATTCCAGAGATAAACATGGATTCAGTATAGGCTTTACAGTGCTTTCATAGATAGTATTGTGTAAAATATATACTTGGGAAGAGACACAATTTGAACCCTTCAGGCAGAAGTTCAGTAGGGAAGTTTCTATTCAGTGCTACTGAGGCTGAATTGGTCTGGCTTTATCATAGAACCCTCACTTTGCAGTCTGAGGTGTATGGATCAGTCGGGATAAAAACTGTGGTCCTTGTCCTCAGTGAACATTCACAGGCAAAGCTGAAGGGAGGTAAAGTTGACAGCAACTTCTCATACATGATCCAAAAGCAATAAATGGCCATTTTCTCCCAGCTGAAATGCAAAAGAAGGGGCAGGGAGAGAACTTTAGTATGTAGAGGTCAAGCACTGGAAGAATTTATAATGATTATTTTTAAACATTACAATGACAACTTTTTTCTCCTCAAGGTATTTGAGGTGAGTACACAAGGATATGGAGCTTATGCTTAGGCATCTATATTTTCTTCTAGGTCAGATTAAGCTAATGTAATAAAGTAATGGAAAACCACTGATAGTTCTTGGCTGAAGACATGGATGTCAAACTTTCTTTAGATAACAGAAACACTTTTTGACAGAGAAAGGTATTTGTTAGTGACTTTCCATCTACTACAAAGCACCTTGAGTTGTCTTGGCACAGTGACTTGCCATATGGAGTGATGTGTGACCTGTGTTAATTTTGTTCCTATCAAGATATTTTGTTCAATTTCCACAGAGGTGTTGTGATGGAAGTTATTGGCTACATATATCAGCAGGACTACATGAAAATTTGCAGCCTTTTAAGTATATTTAGGATGGATCATAATTCCATAACAAACTCCCAACAATACCATTTTTCGCCCCTTCAAAAGAAAAAAATATCCTTGTGGTAACAACACTAATATTACTTTATTTCCCAGTAATGAGGCAATTAACTAAGCTGTCCTTCTACATTTTTTTCCTATATGTAAAATATTTGAATATTCAGTTGCAACTGTTACATTAAGCCTTAACAGCAGTAAATTTCTTTGATGGATCTCTTCCCCTACACTTAAAGCGACAGCTGTTCTTGAGGCAGCAACAACAATTCTAAAGGAAAGCTTTGGTCAGCCCTTGTTTCTGTCTCTGTAATGGATAAAGTTGTTTTACTTGTTGTTTTGACTGTTGACTTTCAAATGAATTTTTAGAAAATAATCATCTTTTCCCTGAATGCAAATCCAGCTGTTAATACTCAGTAACACTGGTCATTCTTTAACTAGTTTGTTCCCAGACTCAGATATCTGGGAGATATTCTATTGAGTTATCAACCTATCAGCTGTCAGCTCGTGAATTTCAGATAATCATAGATATATTGAATCAATATCTGCATCAATTCTGCAACAGACTAACAAATCAAGTTTGTTTGTTTCAGCACCCACCCATTTTGATTACCAATGTTGCCATATTTATTTTAAATATACTTTGTACTTTCACTAGTCCCTACTTCCCAGTAGAGTCCAAAGGCTGTTTTCAAATAACAATAACTTTTAACAGTACTACTAGCATATCTTAAAAATATTTTTAAAGACTAATAGGCAAATAGAGTAAGAAAATGGAGTAAGAAAAAAAAGGATTCATATGCTACAGAAATTTCTAAAAAAAAAAATTCCAAAGTATTTAGTTATTTCCCACTCTGTTGCTTGTCTCAGTGCAAGTCCAGGGTCAAAATCTGACCAAGCAGAAAATTAATTGAAGCAAGATGTTTGATTACGACTATAAGAATTTTCTTTTCAACAGGCTTTGGATTAATCCTTTTTCTAACCCACTGGGGTGACCATGAGAATATTAAGGGAGTTATTTGAGTATGGTTTTGATCTGGTCTGAAACATCCTCATTAGTGCTGATGATGCTCATGGTGAGAACCTATGTTCACTTTAAAAACAGCAGCTAAAATATGCAAGGCTGAGAGGCAGAAAAAAATTGAGGTAAACTTTTTGCACATGTAAATTGTAGTAGCAGTAAAGTCAGCAGAACTGTGGAATTCTTTCTGAGCTTTTCTATACATTAGCTAATCCCATTTGCTTTGGAAGCGTGTCCCACATGGCACTGTCTCACCTGTCACCGAGTGGGTGGGCACATGTTCATATGTACAGTGAAAGCAAAAATCTGACCAACTGCAGAGTAAAGAGAAAGCTGAAGTAGAAGTGAAGCAATATGATTTGAAGCCCTCCACACACAATAATAACCTCCATCTAGCAAGAAAATTCTGTAAACCCAAAATATTAAAAATATTCTGTTTACCTTGGCATCCTATGAGAAACAGTGCCACACATTCAGAAAATTTTAAAAGAGCATCTCAAATATCATCCCCTTCCCCCACCTTCTCTTCAGTATTTTCATTTACAGAAATACTCATAAAACACCAGTATTTTTTTCCCAGAGCAATGTAACTATATCCAACACCCCAGGATGTTATCAGAAGTCTACTTCAGCAATACTCCTGTGTACAGTGTTTATTACTTTTAAAAAAGAGACAGAGCTAAGGCTACAGAAAAAGAAACATTTTCACCATTTTGATTATATAAACTAATAAATATTCTCCTCCCAGACCTAGGATCCTTGAAGTCAATACTTTCTGAAAATAAATTGTTTCTTACTTTCCATATTAAAAAAAAATATTAACAATCAATAGAGAGGTCGGAAGTTTTTCTTCACAAAATATTTTTACAGCACTTTTTCTTTTTTTTTCTTCCTCCTTTTCTTCTCCTGAAGGACACTAAATATTAGAAAGCTGTAACAATCACAGCTTCAAATGTCTTTGCAAATTCAGTTGAATTTAAACACGGACTTGTGCACAGAAGTGACACACGATTTCATGTATTTGCCACAGATGGTTGCATTTCCTCTCCCTCATAAGGTACCTGTCCTTATGGTCCCTGATTTTAAATAAGGCTTTGACCTAGCAAAGCCTTATCCTATCCTATGATCCATCATATCCTCATCCTGCATCACCAATTTACAGTGCAGTACTAGATTTATTGAAAATGTATTGCCTTGCTGTGATTTATATTTGTGCAAGTCACTGAATCACAAGAGCTATTAAGTCTTCAGGGCAGGAATCATCTCTGATGATATATCTGGTAAATGTATCACATTTATTCAGTAGCTACAGAGTCCAAAATTAGGTTTCAGTTATACTGAAAAAACAATATCAATAATCAATAACAACAATTCTTTCCTGGCTTTATATTTATAAAGTAAGTAACGTCTGCAGCAATTGAGGAACATAAGGTCATTTTCTGCAATCTTTCAAGTTTTGTATTACCAAAATTAAGAAGAGGAAACTCTTTATGCTATTATAAAATAGGAACTCTTTTTAGCTTGATAATTACGATCCTTTAAGGCTTCTTAAATTAAGTTCCATCCTGAAGAAAAAGAAACTGGAAGTGAAAATAGCCTGGGTTTATTTTTTCATCTCTTCCTTTTTCCACTCAAACCTTTTGAAGAAACATCATGTTATCCTGTGATAAAAGTACAATGAATTCTATCTTATCCTCTCCCATTTCTCTATAGTTCTTTACAGTTAGATTAATATGATTATGAATGGAGTACAACTGTTTTGTACCTCCCTCTGAAACTTAAAAGAAAAATTGGGTAACTTGGCAAACCTCATTTGCACTCAGCAGCTTGACTAAAATCCATTTCAGGATAAACAAGAAAATAATTTGAAACAAGTGTTAGAACAAACTGCCTTGCACAGGCCTGGTCCATTCTCAGCATCAGCTGCTTGCTTGAATACACTTCAAAAATATCACTCATTAACCAAATTGCCAAAGCTCTTTATTTAACGTAGTGAGATAACCCACTGTGCATTTTTCACTTGTGGAATGATGAAAACTTCAAATAAAAAATAGTCAAAACCAAACCCCAGACAACCACCACAATAAAAAAATCCCATGGATAAAACTATTTAAAAATAAGACTTTAATCAAAATTTACCAGACTGCTCCTAACTGCAGGGTTAGTGCCAATACTTCCTGAGCAGTGGAGAGAAAGCCATGGTTGCCACAGCTCTCACTACATAATAACTATCAGGAAATGCTGGCTTCTCAGTGGTGGTGACAGTAGGATACCCACAGACTACAGGACAAAAACCTCATTAATATGGCCTCTCATTATTCACAGCAATCACTATTTATATTTCATGAGATCGTAGATCTTTAATGTGTAGCTCAGATCCCCTTTGGCTGCAAAAATACGAAGTAACCAGAGGGGGAAGGTAACGGCATGAGCTGCATGAGATCACCTAAGCTGCACTCATACCACATTGGTTTTCAGCTGGACAGCATTCAGCACACAGACTGCTGCCAGAGCTTTGAATACCTCCAGCTGCAGAAAAATGATCCATAATAAATCTTCTCTTGGGATAAATGATAAAATGACCACCATAACTGATTCCTAGCATTACTAACAAAGCACAGTTGTAGAATGAACCCTGAAGTTTTTACTATAAGTTAGTCCTTCATGCCAGGAAACTTTTCCTCCTGCAGGATGTTGCCATCCTGAAGCTTTGGTAAGATTCTGTGGGGAATTCTTGACAGGGAGGTATGCAATTGCTGTGGCCACACCAGTCTTCTTTTGTATTCCACATAAGGTAGAAATATGTTGTAAAAACACCATGTGAAATCTTGAGTAGTTATAGAACCTGGTTAAGTTTTTAAGTTATCTTGAAATCCAAACTTAATATCTAGATTTCACAGATAACAGAGAATGTCCAAAATTAAATGGGTTTCCTGAACCCTTACACAAAGCCCACAGCTGAACAGAACTTGAATTGTCTAATTCAGATATTTAAAAACAAAAAAATGTAGAGGGTTTTGAAATTCTTGTTACTACAATTCCTAAAATGAATGGTTTTTTAAAACTTATTATTGCATCTATAAAACAAAATATACTTACTAAAATATTAATTTACTATTTACTACAGACTGTCCTCTGGATTCGTTACAAGAACTTTTGTAAAAGAAGTGCCTAGAATTTAAAATGGTTATTCCAATAAATAAATAAATAAATCTAACCACAATTACGAAACGTGACTCTACAGATGGACCAAAAAAAATTAATGGTCAGAAAAGAACGTAAAAAGAAATAAAAAATGAGAGCAAGAAACTGCTGCAATTACTCTCTCACCTTTAGATTATTAATCACAAGACAACTGCCAACTGGCCTTTTATGCTGAGTTAAGTAATCACCCAGGTTGTAGTTTTTATTTTATTTGCCACAAGCTATTTCTCCAGGATTCAAATTCTACTTTAAAAAATTGGCTTAAGAATTGGAAGTGTACTTTGCAGACATTGGACTGGTCTGTTCACTCCAGTGGTTGCTGTAGTTTGATCAATAGGTTGCCAGCTGCTGGCTTCTTGACTTGCACTAACAGGCAAAAATTCTGATAAGCAAACAAAAAACAGCACAGCATCCAAGCAACTTAGGGATATACTTATCGATGTCTTTTTTTATTTCCTTCTTAGACACAATTATGGACAGAAAATATATAGTATATTTATGTGACTGAGCATCCAGAGGGTTCTTATTTAGTATATACAGGAACATGTACAAAAAAAAATACACAAATATAAAATTTTTGGAAAGCATTCAATAAGAGAAGAGATGGCTGGGCTGCTCATCTTCTGTCAGTGGCTAACTTAATTGATCACAGTTTTTCTATGTCACATTTCTACTGCTTTTTGTTTTTTGGTCACAAATCAAGCAACAAAGGCAAGTTAATTTGTGGCAACATACTTAGAAATCGGCTTTGACGCTAATATATGAAAAACACTGGAGGAAAAAGCATAATAGAACAAAAATACAATATTTATAGAAATACTCAGAAGGATTAATGATATTATTCCTTTCTCCATGGACTCCAAAACTCTAAACACTAAGGGTTTGTTCAGTTTCACCTCTTGCCTCATCCTTTTTAACTATTTCTTCCAGTTTGTGTCCATTCCAGTTTGTTAATTCCTTCCTGTTTATTCTTTGGGCAGTTTTTCCTGTAGGAAACAGGGTGCAGACAGCAGGGAATACACCATGTCCCTAATTGAATATGACTAAAATGCTGATTATTGTCCAATACACTGAACCTTCACTACCTACACCAGCCTCACTGGGTGTTCCTACAACTGCATGAAATGTTCCCATTCTTCTCTGCCCTTGACAATATGCACATAATGTTGTTTTATAGAACAAGAGAGTTCTAACTAAGTTCTCAAAACATCCTTCTTCCTCAGGCAAGGGAAAAAATGGTTTGAATCTGATAATGGTTGCATTAGCTTAAAACATGCATGTGAAATAAGTAGACACACAACAAACAAGAAATAAGCCTTCACAGAATCCAGTGGATGCTCAGTTCAATATTAAGATGTGGTCACTTCAATGCTAAGGTTTACATGTCCCTAAAACTAATATACTTTCTTATTTTCAAAAAACTCTAAATGTCTTCTCTGGAGCTAAATGGAAGATCAGGCATAATCTCCATATCACCCCAATGTTCATACAATAAGGCTTATAACTAGGGGTGGTGGCAAGCAAAGTTATTACTGAAAGGAGGAGATAACACATAGCAATACTTTCTGAAATATCTGCAGAGTAGTCAGCGATGGCTGCGGACACATTAGTAGAGATCTGTATAGCTTGAAGTATTTCTAGAAAATGACACTCAGCTTTGCTGAAGAATTAATGAAATAATAAAAAGAATGTGCCTGAATTATGTGCCAGTATTATGGCCTTAAATCTGATTATCACTACTAAGATGTAGTTTTTAATTATGTTACCTGTTTATTTCTTAATGTCTTAGCAAAACAAAACAAAACAAAACACAGCAGAAGAGTTTTATGAGATTCCCTGTCTTTAAAATCAAGGGCAGATTCTACCTTACTTTGCATCATACAATATCATTTGCTCTGCTGCCAAATGACTGCAGTTACCAACACCATGACTGGCATCAATTCAAGCCCTTTAAGCTTTGAAGGAAGTAAATAAACAGAGTAACAGAAAATTTAGCAAAAAAGGTGTTTCTGATAAACCACAAAATTTCCTAGAAAACCTCAAGATTTTTAAACAAAAGACTCTGGTATCTCCTGAGGCCAGTGCCATCTCTCAATTTCACTCTGTTGTACTGGAAGAGACTTTAAGTAAGCCAAAGAGACAATCATTAAATCTACTTCTTGAAAACATTCCATGTTCTCATTCAAATACCTTCATTAAGTAAATCTGACATATAGTACTGAAAACCCTTTACATGCTGCAAACATTTCTTAACAAATCAACAATAATAAAGAAATGCAAACCTAATCCTACAGCTTTATTTTGAAATTTCAGTGAGAAATTGAGATTTAATCTCATTCAAATTGAATTAAGCACCTTAAATTAGCAGTACAAAATCAGAATTTCTGAGCCCTCATGAATCTAAGTGACAGGTGAAGAAAGACCTCCAGCTCAGACACATGGAGTACTTGATCAAGACAGAAGTGAACACAGCTCACTCATATTTAAAACATTCTTTCATATATTTTTAATAAAATAACTGATACAAATTCAAAACCAACTTCATAAATCAAACATTATTCAATGCATGAGGCTTCAAGGTTTCCCCTGTTATGGATGTGAGCGTGCCTGTCTCTGAGACAAGGGTTTTGCACTTCAATGCTTGAGGTTTTATGAAAGGTTTATTGGATTTCATAGTCCCTTAAGGGGAAACCCTTTAAATGTCTTTGCAATTATAAGTCTAATAACAATTTCAGCTCTTGGACAGAGCCTTGACTTGACAAAGATAAGGAACTGGAAGTTGCTCAGTCAATACAAAGCTATTAATCTCTGTCACCCCGCTGTCATTGTGGCTCAGGGAAACAATGTAGTTTCTTGACCTACGTGCAGCCGTGTAGTGATTTTATTCAGGATGTCAGCATTCATCAGCACAGATTTTGTCACACCCCAACTCACTTGAAGAGCTCCCAGTTCTTTATCTTGACTGCATTGACAACCTTCAGATACCAGCAGTTTGTTTCAGTCTCTGCTTATTATTATTATTTAGCACCTACTCATGTGTAAAAGCCTTCAAGAATAAAGTTTTGAGTTGGAATATAAGCAGTCTCATCACTGCCTTCTGTGTCCTCAGAGGACAGTTTTGAGTTGCCAAATGCTATACGTGTTTGCATATTCAAATGAAGGTTAATTTTGTTCATCTTCAGTAAAATTAAATTAGTATTTTTCCTTAGTGGTGTGCTTTTTTAATGTCATCCTTCTCTGATCTTGAAATACAGTGTGAGAACATAGATCAAACTCTTAGCAAATTATCCTGCCAATGTTATCACAGGAATGCACAATTAGCGTGAATTTGTCTTAAATAAGCCAAATTTATCTTTCTTTCTTTCTTGGTTAGTGTACCCTTTCTGTAGGAGAAATCTGAGCACAGATTCATTAATGAACTTATTCTAAAGTCTTGGTGAACAATGAAAAGAGTCCCCACTTTTTTCTAGACAACTTTGGAAAAGACTACAGTGATAGTTTGTAAAGACTTCACTAAATACCACATGCAAACAGATATAAAAAGAACTGGTATATACAGAATGATAGCTGAACTTGAACCTGTAATAAATATTTCCTAAAGGGATTACTGAGTAACAAAAATGTGGACCACAAGAAAACCTAAATAAATAATGAGTAATATTGGAATCATGATTAGATGGATTATTTTAACTGCCAAACACCAGCTTATTATACTAAACAATATATATGATTACTGGAAAAACCTAGCAAATATTAGTCATCTCTCCAAAATACTTAGCAGTATAGTATTCTTGCATTACACTTAATAAAAGTAAAGTAACTTCACTGACTTCAGTAAAACTATTCTAGAATTTCTCTGAATAAATAAGATTTTCAAAGGGAAATGACATTCTACCAAATTTGCAACATTGATAATTTTATATTGTATAATAAATATGGATGATACTGTAAAATTGCAAGGGTGTTTTCTTTCTGGTTTTGTGGTTTGTTTTGGGGTTTTTCTCAGTGAATATTTTGAATGCAAGGAACTACAAGAGAAAACTAACTAAAAACACAGCAATCAATTATATTTCTATCAGACAATCCAGGAGTTTTCTATCAACTCTTCTTTTTTTTTATCTCTTCTTCACTCTTCAATTTGTCCCTTTACGATGTTCCTCTCTTTGTCCTACTACCCTTGTATTCTTACTCCTTATTGCCCTTGCATCTGTTTCCACTCTCCATCTGTTTTGCTGAACAGGTTGCAGAGCAAGTTATATAATAACTTTCACATCTTCCTGCTAGAAATTGGCTGCAACCAGCCTGCTGGTCTTACGCTTGCTGAGTCAACCTGCTCTCTTCAATGTAGTCCTTCCAGTGTACGAGACTGACAGAGGCAGTGCTGCTTCAGCAAAGTCATCATGAGTAAAGGTGACAGTAGCCAGTTGCAAAAATAAACTAAGAATTAACTTCAAATGAAATTTTTGTCTGGTTTTTTTATCTGTAGGCTTCAGAGTATGAAGGTTTTGAAGTTGTTTTATAACGTGGGTTCAGTTGGTTGAGGAAAGAAGTTCCACTACACTCTGTTTTTACACTGAACAACCTTAAAATCAACTCACTCAGAAGACATTCTTTAATGTGTCTTCTGGTAAATACTGAAATTGAAATTAATGGGGGAAACTGAATTAATTTGTCTTAATCCAGTCAAGGCAAGAATCTATGATCATTGAAGTCCATAAAGCTGTTCCCAGTAGCAGAGGGTTAGCACCTACAGGTATAGCTGGAATTGCTATTTTTCTCCTACTTTTCCCACACTGATATATTTAATTTCAGACCAATTGCCAGTATCAGTGTGTTTTCTTCCTCAACTATCATTCCCCCTCCTTTCAGTCTTTCTGTGTTCTTTATCTTTTCCTCTTCAGTTCCATTAATCACATTTTGTGGCATTACAGCCATTGCTAAGAAAGAACACCAATCTTACATATTGTGGATATGCTTCAAATTTCCATAAATCTTTAACCCAGAGTCCTCCTCCCTGTTCTCTGCACATATATATGTGCATGTAAGTATTTACTCACCAACATATGCAACATCTGTCACAAGCCCTCAGTTACTTGGAGCTGTTAGTACATGATAACAAAAGCAACAACACAGAGGCTAATGCAAATTATAGAGCCAAGGATTGTACCATTCATTCTGATCTCTCACACTGTTTCATTAATACTTGCTTATCACCACAAGCCAGTACTTTTCATCCTTCTGGGCCAGTGCCAGCACCACACTGCAGTTTGACCAAGTGTACTGCACAATGTGCATGCTCTCTCATGCCCTAATACACTGTGCACAGCTGCCATCTCCTCTTAACCTCTCTCAATGCAAATTAGATGGGGTTGACAGGAGAGTACAAACAGATTTTAGGAGGTAACATTTTTGTACAATAGGTGACCTCATTATTAATTTAGCATTTTCTTCTTTTTCTTTCAGCCTCTCCATTCCTTAATTCCACTTGGTAGTTTCTTTCCAATACTTCACAAAATTATATTCTTGGATATGCTCAAACCTATTTCTCATCCTCGCAACAAAACACCTAAGGTTTTGTTCTTTGTTTTGGGATTTCTTTCCTACCTTTGTTCATTCTGTTATTCAGTGTTTATCCTCATTCCATCTCACATGGCCAAAGCATATCTTCCCACAATCCCTTAGATCTGAGGAAGATCCAGACAGTATCACATCTGGTTCACCAGGAACAAGGAGTGAATTCATGGCTGCTGATCCTGCTCAGGGACAGTCGAGTTCATGGTAAGGACACAATTCCATGTGCAATCTAGCAATGCCTGTCACCAACTTCATGGCCCACATTCTGGGCAGCCAGATGAGGTACCAAACATTTCCTCCTGACTTAGTTCTTCGCTTTCTCATCCCTTTTATAACACTGAAAGGGTTCATCCAATCTCATAAATGCAAATGTTTTTACCTCCCTTTGACTCCTAGGACCTGAAGGTTCTAAAGCAATTTATACTTCCTGTGGTTTCACACCACTTTCCAGTTCCAATGTTTCTTAAACTGTCACTGGCTATTTTTTGCCTCATTACATAACAAATTCGAAACAACAATACTTCAACTTTATATGGTGATTCCTGAATTTTGATGCTCCTTCTTTCACTGTCTTTATATTAATACTAAGGAATTAATCACTCTACCTCAATTTTATCTTGCTGGATGATAATATGTTTGTAGTGACCAAGTTAGTGATTGTGAAACACCTTTAGTAGCTAGAAATAGTGTTCTACATATCTAAAACATTTCATAAAAGCTATATATTAACAGTACTCTTGTTTAGGTGTGTCAGTCTAAAAAAATCAACAATATGAGATAATTTAAATAAAAATAGCCCTGTATGACAATCTACAAGTGACACAGTTCAAAAGATAATCAAATATTCATGTGATTAAAGATAGAGGTTTCTGATCTGGCTGTTTAATCTCTCAATCTCTCTGTCTAGATCACATTTAAGTGAAAAATGTTTTAAGAGCATAAGCTCTGTAAAACCATAATATCTGATCCTTTAAATCTGAGTATATATTAGCAACTCTGGCACCATAAATTTTCACTGTATAACAATTTTCATTTATAAGTTATGTTGTAAAAGTGAGATTGCACTGTACACCCTTCTCCTTTGCAATGAATAAAGCAGGAGTATCTGGAAATGCTTCCTGAGCTGCAGAAGCTGTAAATCAGTGGAATTACAGCATGTGGAACAATGTACCTCTCCCAAATTGTTTTCAGAAAAAAATGCTCCAGATGCTTAAAACTCGTTAATAAATGGGATCAGATTTAAATATATTTTAAAATAATTGAGAGTATATTATACAAAAAGATTTTGTAAGTCAAAGTATTTCCACTGTTTTGGCATGATTGTTACAAATCAACATTTCCAGGAATGTTTTCTTTTGCACAAGCATTCTGTTGTAATGCTACTTCCCATTACATTTATATTTGCTTTAAGAGAGTACAATAGTTATTAGTAATTTATAGTGAAGTAAAGAAGAATCAAGCCAAACATTTTTCATTAAATCTCCAGTTTACTTTGACAGTGCCTCACTTCATCATTTTGAATAACACTTCTCAGGAGAATTCATAAATCAGTATTTATGCTAATTATTTTCAAGATTTTTAGAAAAACTTGCTCTCAGTGCTTTGAGTAATGAAAGAGGAGTTGAAAAATGCATCTACAAGATGGCCTAGCAGAATAGCAGGGCAGCAAACTTTTGTTTGACAAAAGGCTGGGGCACTTCCAGTGAACATTCCCCGGATGTTAAAAGAATGAGAGGATAAAAATTTTGCTTCTTGAAATCAGAATTAAGAGTGAAATTTACTGAGCTCTCCACCCTAACATATAATTATGAAAAAAAAATAAAACCAAAAACAAACAATAAAAAAATTAATTCTAATATAATGAAAACCCATTAAAAGTAAATTTTAAAGGAAATTATAAAATCCCATGTCAATAATTTCAAACACTTGTTCTTTATTTTAAATTAAATTCTGGAACAAAAAATCTTAGTTTTAAGAAGCTTTTCAAATTCAAGAATTCTGTTGAAAGCTTCAACAGAACCATGTAGACTACAATAGTATAATTTTCATGTCTTTGTGTTTTGGTTTTGGCTCTCAGGTGAGCAAATTCCTACCACAAAGTCTTAAATAAGTCTTATGTTTTCTATTTCAATAAAAGCACAAATGCAAAATGAAATTGTATTTCTTAATGTGTATCAGAATTTGGGGAAATAATATTCTTCTTTTAAAATCTGAAAGGGACTCTGTCTCACTGAAAATTTAAGTGTGTAGGTTTGGTAGGAATTGCCCATTTATTGAGTAGTGAAAGCTAAATGAGAAAGTCAACCTAGTGATATCATTGTCATTATTTCTGGTAGACTGGAATTTAAAACCTTCAGTTTAAAGGTAACTATGACTCTTGAGCTAGGTAGTGTCCTAATAAATATGCAACACTTTGTTCCTTTCCCCAGTGAAACTCTAATTATTCTCCTTACAAACTGCAGTAGCTCAGGAGAGAGTAATGAAGGAATGTGTGTTTTTGCATAAGTCAGGGACAGAGCAAGAGATCTTTCCTGCCAGAACATACTAAAGTCCAATTTCTAGTTTCCATTGGGTAAAGAGATGGCTTTACAACAATCTTAATGGGAAAAAAATTTCAAGGGAAGCAGTAACTTTGCAAGGAATAAGCAAAATTCTACTATGTTTAAGTTTTGAGCTTCTAGATTTTCACAGCTCTCATAAATAGCAGTGTATTTGGGTTTATTTATTCACAAATCATGGTATGTTACAACACAGATTTGATCTCATTCAGGGTTGAACCATGCCAGAGTGAAAAACTATTATGCAGTAATTGCCTTTATACTGCTGCTGGAAGAATTTGTTTTTCATCTCATGTCTCATTATTCACCTTACTGCAGATCTGTGGGTGTAAGAACCATAAAATGATCTGAGTGTCCTGTTATTGTCCTATTACTGAAATGTAAAATGATTGTTTAGTTTCAGATTGCTACTTGACCACTTTGGGTCTGGAAGTTGCTGCTATGAACAGCAATGTATTTTTCCATTTACACATGGAAGACACCAACTTTTGAGTCCTTTTTCATAGGAACTAAAAACAAAAAGGGCTTAAGAATCAGTAAAGGCATTAAAATCTCCTTCTTTGAAATAGAAGTTGCCTACACAACATCCCATCATCAGGAACACAAAATGTGGAATTAAAATTCTGAACAGAAAAACAGTGCCCTGATTATACAGGGCCAATGAAAAATGGGAGCAGCGTTTGAAATCTTTCAAGCAGACAACGCAGTGATTCTCCATAAAAAGGCAGGGGAAGGTCACAGTATGTTAACTCAAAAATAATGAAACAAAAGAGTTCAAATACTACATTCTAGCTCTGGCAGCAAACTACAGAGATTGGAAGTATTTAGCCTATTTTGGAAGCTAGTGGGTTCCTCTTTCAAAGACCTTTTTCTTTGTTTTTAACTCTTAGAATTTGCACACTTTATGAAGAACTTCAGTCAGGAAGTACAACAGATTCACCTCCTTTCTCCTCTATTTGATCTCTTTGCTATTGCCTTTGAACTCTGGGTAAACTGGACTTGATTTTAAGTTGTATATCTATTACCTCTTCATATTGCCTCTGACAGTGCACCTATTTTGAAATAGGATGTTTATACAAGAAAGAAATTTTACTCTTCAAAAAGACCAAAAAAAATCTCTCACATTAAATACAAACCTGTGATATATCTGTTTTGAAGAACTATGAAAGGAAGAAAAGAAAACTGGTGGTATTTTAAACACTAAAAGCAGTCATACATGTCTCCCAAATGCCATTAACACAGAATTCAACAAAAAGATTTGTTTGAATGAAGACTGCAGGATTCACCAAACCCCTTTCTAAATGGGAATTGTGTTCTTCATAAAGTCAAAGGGAATTTGGATTTAGTCTAGAGGTGATTTATTAGAACTCTGCCACTACATTTACATCAGCTCTATATCAGGTCCTGTTTTAATATACTCAAAAATCATAATGAAGTAATTACAAACATCATGCACAAAAAGCCAGGAAATGACAGCAGGAATCACAATGTACTGTATTCAAGTAGCACACACTTTAAAAAACCCACACACATCACTGCAAATTCTGCTAAAGGCCAAGTACAACGCTCAACATGACCTGTTGCCCTTAACAAAACAATCTGTTCTACAAGATAATTTAAGTTTACTTTAATGAATCAGTTGTGTGTTACAGTTTTTTCTTCCTCCTCCAGTGTGTTTTTTTTCCTAGGGTTAATTTGCAATTATTAACTGGGATAAAGTATAAGGAATAGGAAGAAGAGGTAAAAGTTTACAAGAGTACATCAGTGTAGATGCTGAATGTAAATGAGAACCAAGGTCTGTGTGCTAAGACACATAGTTATGAAAAATCAGTTAAGATATCTGAACAGAGTTGCTGCTAATGGAAAAAAATTCAATTCTCCCTGGTAGACAATGTTATTTAACAGTTATTTATTTGCCAGTTGTTTGCGGACATGTTTTCAGCTTTTAGGTTAATTATCAAATTCCCAGCTCCTCCTGATTTTCCTCATGAACACTCCCACACATTGTGCCTTATCTACCAAAGATACCCTTGTTTAAGAAACATAGCATATATATGCAATACCTTTCAAAAATATCTGTCAAAAATGAAAAACCAAAGTACCAATGAAAAATATCAGCCAGAGGCAAAATTATGGTAACTCAGATGAAAAATGTATAAACAAAAATCCCCACAAGCCTGCATAAAGAAATAAAGGAACTAGCACTGTAAAAATTTCCTTCTGATAGGCAGAATTTGTTTAAAAGAAAAACAAGATTTTTCACATGTATTATTGAATATATTGTGAAAATTCCAATTTTAGTTTCTGGATCAATTACAAACATTAAGAATTATAGTTAATTTCTGCTTAAAAAAATCCACATGTCTTTGCTCTACATCAAAGCACCTGCTGAAAATAACTGAAACTAGCTGATTCACAAAAGGTCTTTTGTTATGGTAGTTCCCAAGTTTGCTGTTCTGACAACAGAGATGAGTCTTTCACTGAAGGTTCAAAGATAGTAATGGGAATAATATAAATAACAGGTATGAAAATGACAATTAGAAGGAACGGTACAAGCAGTAAAGGGACTGTCAAAGTCGAGTCAGGAAAGTAAAAGCATGTTGTAAAAGGAGTAAGGATTGTAATATTAGTGAACATGTTCTAACTACTTCTAATTCCAACTGCTCAGCTGGGACTCTGCTATAAAGCAGGAAAGCAGAGCCACTGAAAGTCAGGAACAGAGCTCACCAAATTCCACATTTGATGGGTTCATTCATTGCAGGGCTGTAATGAGGCAGCTTTACGTTAGCTCAGGTGTGTTTACAGTCACACATCTCAGCTGTCTGAAAGGACGCCTGTAAATTTTGCTCTAACTATTGCCAGTCCCAATGTCATAAGTGAAGACCGTAAGTGGGGTGGTAACAGCCTCAGAGTCCTGAAGCCAGCCAAGATCTAGATAAGAATAAAGCACCTGCGCCTGACTAATAAAAAAACCCATCTATAACCCTATATTAGGGTAATTACATCCCCAAAGAAGTGAAGGTTTCAAACTCAGACCTGAATGAAGACTCTTTTGCATTTACAAGCAGCTGCAGGCACACCTACAGACAGCAGGAGCAATCTCTTCACCGAAAGGCTTGTCAAGCATTGAAACAGACTGCCCGGGGAAGTGGGGGAGTCACCATCCCTGGAGGTATTGAAAAAAATGTGTTAAAAGTTAAGCAATGAGGGAGTTTTCCCACCCATTAAAATCACACCAGCAGATACTCCGGTAGTCAGTACCCAGGATGTCCCCTGCAAAGTGAATGGGACAATGCCTGGGAAGTTCTTTTAAGAAAATGAGCACTAATTAATAATATTATGGCACCTCCCTGCTTTTATGTTCATTCAAACTACTTACTCTATTTGCTTTGAGCTTTACCTTACAATGGCAACAGCTAACCAGAAAATATTCAGAAATATTCAGATAAACCTTCCTTTTTCATACAGCTTTCTAAAGATGCTCAGTCCTGAATCTTGCAGACTAACATACAGACTTCCTCTGACCTAGAATCTGGATTATTTGAGTAGTCTATTAGCTAGTTAATTTGGGGAGCATGTGACCTTCCATGGGGATTTGATGTGAACAGCATACAAGGAGATGCCAGAGGGGAGTCAGAGCATCAGCAATGCCTGGAAGTTCAGTTCATTGTAGCAGTGAGCTACTGAGCTATAATTTAAAGGGTCAAAAGCCTTCTGTTATTTTCTTATGAGGCTTTTCTCTTTTGATGACTGTGCTAACAGACCCTGTTCTATTTATTCATTGAAATTTATGTTTATATTCCGTGTGAGATGCTCATCTATCTGCCAACCTGTGTCAGCAAAATTATAAACCTGTCAGAGACACTGTATTTTAGTAGTAACCTACATTGGCTGTAAAAAACAAATGCAAATGTTCAGACAATTACTTATATGCAATGAAAATAGTACTTTCCAACAAATAATGCTGCCAAATAAAATACTGACACTACTCATCTTCAAAACAATGAATTTAAATCATCTGCTTTGAATTGTGTTAAGTTTTTTGAAAGGTTTTATTTCATTTACTACCTCAAGAAAATTGCAGGCATTTCAGATACATCCAGAACGTGGTTAAACATAGGAGTGCCAAACAACCTTCCTGAGGCATTTTGCAAAGCTGTGCTGAAATTCAGAACAGTTGACTGAATTCAACCATACAACAGTTATCTCCCCTAGTCCATAGGTGTCAACACACTTGAAACTGCAATGTCAGTATATAGGTAGATATTTGCATATTTACATGATAAAATCCTTGCTTCTGCTCAAGCAGCATTTTTGCCTTATAGTGTTAGTTCCATAGATTTTCATCTTCATGGATTATGTTTTTTACTGCATAGAATTAATTCAAGTCAGTAACAATGTAATACGTGGTGGGTAGGAGAGAGGAGAGGAACCACAGATCCCTTACACAACCACAACAAAGAAAACTATCTCAGGATCTGTCTTGGCTTTAACCTTGTATTTAAAGGTGGAGCTGTACTAAAATTTAACTAAAATTTATGCCTTAATGCCTCCAAAAGTTCTGCAGCAGCCTTATTTGGACAATTTTACTCTTTGCTAAACCTTTACAATGGATGCTGCTCATACTATCATCAAACAAGAGATTGCAAGAGGTTATCTGGTGTATTTTCTTGCCCCAAGGCTTTGTGGCAGTGTGCTTTTTGCCAGGGTACTGTGTGTGTGCATGCACAAGAAACAATTAGTGTCCAAGGCATCAAATTAGTTATAAAATTAATCACAGCATATTAGAACCATAAAACAGCACTTGTAATATGTGCTTATTTTATAGATAAGCTAAATTAGCGTAGCTGTTGCAAATTAACTCTATTTCAGGAGTTATAAAGACAAACAGATATTATCCTTCAGCCTCTGTATGAATGAGGATTATGAAGGATTTGATTCATAATAGCCAGACTAATTATATTTACACACTCAGGGCATTCTTTGACACTAGTCCGAATTTCCACTCAAGAACCATATAAGATATTTAAATGTATAAATTCATACATATTTTGTCTGTTAAATGTTATAAAGTGATATAAAAATCCTATTTGATTTTTAGAAAAAGGTTACTGTTAAATCCAGGTACTATTTTTAATTAGCCTGCCATCAAAGATGAAAATTTAGCATCTTGTCTTTCACTTTAAATACTTCACATTCTTCTAGTTATGATGTATTTTATAATTCAAAATAATACATAAAGTTTTTCCAGTTGAAAGCTTCTTCTCAAGAAGGATATTATCAGTGTCAGCTACTTCCTGGTTTTAAGATTTTATTTAAAAATTTTTAGAAGGTTGTGGCCCTATTGTAGTGAAACCTATTTTTAAAGAAAGAACCTCACAATAAATAATATTTGCATTGTTAACTAGTAACTTCAGAAATACAAAATTTTTAATTCAGCCATGAATAAGTTGATGTTTTTCCAATAGAACTTCTACTGGTGGTATCCTGGTCTCACTAATGACAAAGGAAGATTATCTGGAAGGAATAAAAGCAACACAGAAACTTGAGTAGAAACTAGAGAAGGAGGTCTGGAACCTTCTTATTTTGTCTGTAAATAGAGGAATGCATAATTATTCTTACATAATCTCCTTGAATCTAATTTATCCCAATACTCATGAGTTTCTCTGCAGTTGCTGGTATCCTCAGGTGAGTGAGAGAATAACAGAAGAATGGGAGACTGAATTTCACCCACTCAAAAAAATCTGAGGAAAGTTCTCTATGAGCTTTCAGTCCATTCTTGGGTTTAGATATTTATACTTCAGAGAAAGAAGTTCTATTACATCTAGACAGTTGCAGACAAATTTTAAAAATACCTAAGCATGCTGAGGGGCAAAGTCTTTTAAAACTTGGGTCTTAGGTGTCACAATGGGAACTGTGCTGGTGAGTGCATTTGAAAATCTGGTCCTGATATACGTGCCCTAGTTGGAGTTAAGATCTTTTAAAATTCTATCTCCAGCTTCAAATGCCTGAAAATTAGAATTTGGACTCTTCAAGGTTTATTTTTATTTAACAGATTCTTTTCAGAAGTTCTAAGCATCTACAGTTTGTGTTCAAGTGCATATGATCACTGGATACTCAGCATGTATGAATTACAAGCCTATCCTCATTTCTAGATATTCTGGGTATTTCTTATGGGAAAATTGTGAAGTATGTTTTTCATATCACTTTCTCGTCCACATTCTTCAACATTGTAGCTTCAAACTAATTTCTAGTCTTTGTGGTCCCTGTAGCATTTATACATGGGCCAAATTACTTGTGCATACTCATTATAAAGACATTCTAAATGACATAAAATGTTCCAGAAAAGCTTTTGACAAGATAGACAGCCAAGGGACTGAAAGGTGATGGTCTTTTGCCATTTCTGAGTGATGTGGCTGCCAAAACTCATGGACTTGAGGTTTAACCTTGCACAGACAGTGATCTGTCTTCATGAAAACTGACTGTCACATGCACATGCCTCAATTTCACAGAGGAAGCGCTGGAACTGTAAAATAAGAGAACCTTGGACATCACTAAAGAGAAAAAATGTGTAAAGCTTTCAGGGCCTCACCAACAGCTAAAATTAACTCTGAATCACCCATGTGGATATATTCTGATGCAAACAAATTTGCCACAAGCCATAGCAATTACAATCTCCCATGGCCAGCACAATTGCAAATGAAAGTTTCTTTCTCTCACCAGATCTAAAAAAGCTGCTAACTCTTTATTAGAACAGAACCACTTTTTATCTGCAAGGACAGAAGAAGCTGCCACGCCAAACATGGTTTAAAAGGATAAGAAAGCATTCAGCATAACAAAACACGCATTTTTAAAGAAGGTCAGTAGCATTTAATGCCCCTGTTCTGTATTGAGCAAATCTATCTCTTCATTCTTCCGTCACCCTCACAGAAAATATAAACAACCATTAGGAACCAGAAGGGCTAAGGGAAATGCAGAGTTTTAATTGCTTTGCCTTGGGAATGTTGCAAAGTTGGTCTTGCACAATGAATACTCTGACAGCTCAAACAAAGATTTATCTATGAAATCAGAACTGCTTTAAAAAGAGCACACATGAACCTGAGAGAAAGTACTGACTGAAGACACAGTATCAGCTTATTAAACAATATAAATGAAGGAAGGATGCATCAGCAGCTGATGTGCTGCGTCCATCTGGGACCCTCTTAGGCTGACAAGAGCAGCATTTTATTGAGTGACAGAATTTGGGAGAATTGTGGAGAATTTGGAATAATGCAAGGAGAATTATTACTGCTCTGTACAGAAAATACATGTAGTTATTGCCAGACTTCTTCCTTTTTTAACCCAGTGAGAGAAAACCAGCACAATGTTGGTAATTCAGTATTTTTAGAGTGGAGAAATGCAAAGCTGATCATATATTGTGCTGTTACAAGCATTAATCCTAATTCTGGAGTCAGAGCAAAGATGGCAAAGACTTTTAATACTGTATGTGCAGTAGATAATAGGGGATCACTGCTTGGACATTAAGCAATTAATGGAATTAAGCAACACAAATCAATAGTAACTACCAGGTTTCTACTTCACCAGTTTTGAAATACAGGGGTCACAGTTACTCATAGCACAGTGTGTAAAACACTCCATTATACGCAGCTATATAAAAATACCTGTAAGGGGAAAAACCATTTCCTACCTTCTAAATATTTCATGGCAACTGACATTTATTTTAAAAGACCTTCCTATTTAAATAAAATCTTGGCATGAAATTTTCTGATTTTATTTTAAATTTTTAAAAAATAAGAGTGGTCTCTCAAGACATCAGTGAGAAAGCTAGAGGAAATTATCTATAGTTGCTGGTTTGGGTTTTTTAATAGGTTCATTATTTCAAACCAAGCTCAGGTTATTTACACATCAAAACTATGCAATATTGCTTCTTAAGGTCTTGTTTTAGATGATAGCACAGTAATGGGAGGATATGACCAAGCTACCAAAAAAAATTGAGAAAAAAAAAGCTTGCATTTAATTACATATCTTAAATGAAATTTAAAATCTGCTGTTTTGGGGGGAAAAAACTCTATCACCCTCTTATTTGTCACAGATTTCCTATCAGCTACCACTACTTTGATTATTAAAAAATTATGTGTCAACACTGTAACCATACAGATTACTCATATCATTACGGCTAGACACATCAGAGAAGTTAAAGATTTTAAAGAATCTTTCTAAATAAAACAGAATTTCTCCTATTTTGTAAAAGAGTAAAATCATGGTAGTGACAATATGGTAGAGAAACACTTACTTTGTGAGGATGAGGCACAGGAGCTCTGAATATTACCATGATTCAGCTCCAAAACATGGCACAACCTCCATAAAGTTATTTACCTGACATTAGAAACCAAACTGGGGATAGTGCTCAGATTCCCCAGGTCCCCTGACTATGTCTTAATCACAGATCATTCTCCCTTTAATCAATGCTGATGTTTGTTTCAAGGAGGTGATTTCAGGACATAAGTCATTATTATAAAAACTAAAAATATGTGAGTATCCAAAGGCCATCTCTACAAACCTTTGTGTTTATACACCACCCACTCTGCATTAAGTACATCTAATTACTCTGCTATGTAACAGCACTTGGTATTCAGTTATACTCCAGTAAGAAATACTCTAGTGTTCTGCTGCACTAAATATCTACCTGCCTATCAGCTCCAACCCTGCAAATTAGGAAGGAAACTACAAGCTGCTACAACCCATTCCTCAGAGAATGCAGCTGTGTTCCCACCACATCTCCAAAACAAGCAAGTGAAATGTTATTACTGTGATTAAAGAAAATTAATTCTAGATTAGGCCATTTCAAGACACAGCAATAAATTCCACCCTTACCTTTCAAATTGCCCACTATCTTTAATAATTTTCTATTTATAACCATGGACTGTTTTACAAGACATAATTTCTAAGTGAAAGGAAGAAAAATGGTTTTGATTGCCTATATTATATTTACTCTAAAATACTTTGGTTTTCCACATGATTTAAAAAGTCATCACTACAGTACAGAGAACACGTGTTATATTCATAGATACTCTTAGCTCACCACTGTTAGGCCAAGGAGAGAATGCAAAAAATGCAATAACTGCCCATGCACGTGAGCAGTTTCAGTACTTGAACTTGAATATACAGAATCCACCAAATTTTTAACCCCATCCTTTAAGTCTTTAATGTTTAAAAAGCAGCTCCCCAGCTGGTGAAATGGAAGATGCTTGGGGAATCATTGGTAGAGCCTTTTGGACTATTTTATTTCCTCTCCTTTTATTCATCTTTCATTTCATTTCATAATATTTTTTCAAGAGAGAGAGTCACTATTTATTCTGGCAGCTTTGAATGCCTGCAATGAAACTGTCACCATGTCTGTCATCCTTATGTCCACCAAACAAAGTAGAATCACAGAATAATCTAAATCACACTTGTTAAAGGAAAAAATAAAAATACTTATCTTCAAGAAAGTGTGGCAAAAATGCCCAGATTTTAGTGCGAAAAATGCAATCAAATAAAAAGTTCTTCTTTGAAGAAAGTGCTGAGGATATGTGCTTCTTATTTCTGAGGACAGAAGAATATCCAGAGCACATAAAACTTTTCTTCTCATTATTTAGTTCTCCTAATCAATGCTATTTTGACCAAGTTTTGAGCTCTGGCATTCTCAGAGTCCCAGAAGCCACAGTCCTGTTGTCTCTCACACCAGATCAGTTCATGAACTGTCTGGGCCTGATGACATGGCAGTGTTCCTGACACTCTCAGTCACACGTCACATAAAGTTTTATGCCTGCTTTACAGGGATCAAACAAATTAGCAGAGGGAAGCTGTGCTAGATCAGGGCCTCATTTGCTGCAGCCCTTTTGTTTACACAGCAGAATCCCATGCTGAACCAGGGTCTGAATTTGCAGAACTGGAACTGTTTCCATACCAAGTTTTAAATCTTGAATTCAGCACTAGTGTTTGCAGCCATGAACACTTAAAGCTGATATACACTGTTCATGTTACTAAAAGAGTTCATCTTGTCATCTTCTCCTGTTTGACACCACTCCCTTACACCACTTCTTTGTCACTGTAAAATGAACTAGACCAAGAAAAGTACCCAGGCTAAATGACTTGCAGGTGGATTCCTTCCTTGGTTACAATCCAGACCAGTTTCACAATCCATGCAGGAATGTTCATGTCACCATGAACTATCAGAGGTAGCAGGTGGATGAGAGTCATCACTGCATTTCTTGGAGCAAGAGCTTCTGCAGGCCTGCATGATTTGTAGAACTACCACATTAATCATTAGAACCCAAAAAGAGTGCAGGCAGTGCTCAGATACAGAGGAACACAACATAAGTTGATTCAAATCAAATAATCAATCTGGAATATTGTCAAAAAACTTCCCATGTTCTTGCAAATAATCTCATGGGAATTTTTAATGGACACAAAAATTCAAAAATTTTATTCAGTCTCATCTAGGAAAAAAAAAAAAGTATCTGTCATAGTGGAGAACCACCTCGTATTTGGCTTGTTAACTCAGTGGCTCAGGAGGAATAGTGCCATCTACTGAATTAACTATAGTCCTTAAAATACAGCCTAACAAAATCATCTCTCATCTGCTGGTTATTGTACATGGATGAGTTCTTTGTCCAGTTAGTTTAATAGAAAATTGTAGTGCAGACACTTCAAATCACTTGGCACCTGCTGTTTTTCCTTTGCCAGGTGCATTTCAAAAGCTTATTCACAAAACAAAAGAAATAAGGTTATTTTTCTCAATATGTCTGTAATGATACTTTCAAGAACCTACATGGGCACAGAGTACTTGGAACAGTCCAGGAGGGAAGTAACTGTTGGCTGCTAAATGTTACAAGAAAATAGAAGCCTGGAACGTGCAAGCAATGAGACAAATCAGAAAGAAAATAGATCTATGTTTACTGTTTCTGCAAATATCTAAGGAAATCCAAAATCCAGCAGTGCAAGCATATGGCATTAAAAGAAACATGATGGAAGAGATTACCATGGGTTCACACCACCACCAAAATATCTACCATGCAAAAGGTTTATATTAAAAAAACTGAAAAATGAGTGGGATGAAAGAAGTTTTGGTGATATTAAAAGAACAGATTGAGATAAATAAGATGAGGTTTAACCACATGACTCTCTTAAGTAATCACTGTAAAAACTCTGTCCTTCTATGACCCCGTAAAAATTCAGTCAAGAATTTCCTTTAGGAAAAGGAGGAGAGGTTAAAGATTCACCATCAAAATAAATACTGTGCATCAAGACGATGGGTGGATACGGAGAAAGTGTTGATATTATGTACTTTGTAAACCAAAATAATATTGATAGGTCAAATGATACTTATGCATATAAATTAAGTATATGCAAATATTTCATCATCAGTCATGTCCAGAGGGAATTCAAAGAACTGACTGCCATAAAAACTTCCAAGTGACTTAAATTTTTCACTTGGTTAAGCAACCATTATCATTACAAGTTACTCTATGGTTAATCACTGAAAATAAAACAATGAAGCATTTTTTTTCTAAATTTGTAAACAACTAAGTAAGGCCTAGTAATCATAAAATCAGATTCAGAATTATTCTTTTGGTCTTTCTTAAAATTGATGGTACAGAATCCAAATGAACACATCGTTCCTTTAAATCATAAGCACAGAGAAAAAACCCGAAGTATCTCAAGAGATCTTATTTTAGATATAACTGTCTTTACATTTTCATCTTCTTGAAAAAAAATCAGATATTAAAGGAAATTAAATTAAAATGTATCAATTCTTTAGCTGCATGAATCATAAAATAGACAGTTGTTATCCTGTATTTGTTATTCAGATACATTTCCCAATAAGACTTTGGAGTATAAGAAATGAAACCCAAACTCTCTGCACTGCTGACAAGAAACCAGGTATTTTCCAAAATACTAGAAACCAGTGTTATCAATAATTGTTTTAAATTACTTAATTGCTATACATAGCAATTAATAAAAATTCTTTCCATATTAGAGTGTCCCTTTTATATAATGCAGTAATTCATAGGAAGTATTGTTTAAGTTGATTGTAAATTGGTAAATACACAACATATATGTAATGACTTAGAAATGTATTATGTAGTTGTTAAATCACTTCTTGCAGACATGTTTGTACTATATGAGTTTCCAAATGTTTTTTTTTTCAGAAAGATGAAATACCATGAAGAAATGCACAGCTTTTGAGGGAACAGTCTCACTATAATCTTTAAGGACTCTCTGTGGATTTTCAAGTCATCTTGTCAAGCAGCAGAAACCCCTTTACATGAGCTATCTGACCAGACACAGAGCATGAGTAAAACAGCTGAGAACAACTTCATCCCATCCTCACTGAAGTCAATGGAAAAAATATCTGCAGGATTTTGTAACTGAAGTGTATAGGAGCCTTTACAACGACTTCAATGAGCACTGAATCAGTCCCATCAGCAGCAGCAGAAGCTAGTGGGTAATCACTGTGGGTAATATATGAGCTGTCCTTAGGCTGCAATGTATTTGCATAAACCTTTTGTTGAATAACTTGAAGAACAAAATAAATCAAAATTGAAATCTATTCACAGTTAAATGGCAAGCTGAAAAAGAGATTTAGTGAGTTAAATTATTCACCATGCTCCAGTGAAAGCATATTTCACAGATTCACATTCCCGAGTGAACTCATGCTCTGCCACAGCCTAGCTAAATTTAGCATGAATAAGCATCTCTGGACAAATAACAGCCAAATGAAACAGGTGCCTTAATACATGCACTCAGCACCTGTTATTTTGCAGAAAATTACAAGCACACATATTTGTTCTCATTTGATTTATTAATATTTCCAGTGTGTATGAAGCTCTTTTGCACTGGACACATAAACAGGGCCTTGGGCTAATATGCATCTGTGATTCTGCACTAAATACAAAATTCAAAGGGTTTTTTTTCCTATGCCTGACTGGTTATAAAACTAAAATATCACTTGGTTATGTCTACTATAATTTCTGTGAACTACTTTTCTTCCCCTTTATACTCCTTGTGAGATGAAGTGACCAGAACAGAAAATACAAATTCATATGATGGCAGTGCATTATTCTATAATATATTCTATACATATACATATGTTCTCTACATACAGCACTATGAGGGCTGCTATGGGGAAGTTAACTCCATCCCATTTGTATCCTTTCCTTTCTGTATTACAGTCTCTGCATTGTGGCTCCATAAAGATGGAGACTGTATTTTACTCGATTCTGTGGACTCCTCCAGAATTTTGCAGTTTCTACATTAAATCCTTTCCAAAAATTCATATCTGGATTTTTCTCTAACACATTATTTTGTCATCCTCTTGCCTTTCATTAATACTTATTCTGTTAGAAGCACTCCAAAGCTGCTGTTAAACACAATTCTCCCTAAGTTACTGGCTCCTTTGTGCATGGAATGTAAACACTCCTAGAGTACTTTCAATAGGAATAACCATTCTCCTGGGAAGGGTTCCTGCACAAATATTCACCTTTGCACAATCACTTTGCTACCAGTTCCTGAGGGGACACTGTAAACATTGGTGGAAAAACAATGCCCTATGAAACAGGACAGGGAGCAGAGTTAAACTGTCTGCTGCTTCATTTGGAAAGGGTGGGAGAACTTGGGACGTCCAGTGGTGAAAGAAAATGCTGGCCAGAACAAGACCCTGGATGCTGAAAAGTTCAGAAGCTTCTGCAGTACAGAAACAAAAGGATACTGGGAAGTGAATTGGAAATGAGACTGCTTGAAGAACAATAAAAATCAGTAACAAACACTGACACTAATAAGCTGAGTGACTGGCAGTTTGATCAAACACTGTTATGAGAGTGATGAGCAATTCAGTCACATTTGCCAGGATAAATATTAATTGTGTGTTAAAGTATCTCCTATCTTATTGTAGCTGCAGCAAAAGACAAATGACTAAAACATAGGCATGTAAATGTGGAAATAAATGCAGATTCTCAAGAATTAAAGCAGCTAATAACAGAGTGTTGAATGACAACTGGATGTCCTTGTTGAATTCAGATGCTTAAGAAAATTTATCGCTTGCTACAAGAGAAAAATAAATAGGGAGCTTGGAAACATTCTCATTCCAAAATTAATAGACATGACCTAAGACACAACACTTCTACCCAATAGAAAAAGTCACAAAAACTAACATAAGTATTGAAAATCAGTAAGAAAGCACACAGGAGGTAACGACCATCTGAAGAGTAGACAGCTCAGGGAAAAGACAGCTACAGAGAAAAGGAAAATCAAAGTTAAAAACCCCAAACTTTGTTTATTTAAATTAGCCATACTGAAAGAGAAATAGAAAAGTCATTGGAGTGAAAATAACAATGGATATGGGCCATAAAACGGAGGAGAGAAAGACCAATCTGCTAATGGTTCTGACCTCCCTACTCAAGCTAACATGGTCAGGGCAAAATAAAACATTTATAGTCAGACATGGTAAACAACAAGCGAGCAGATAATTGCACAGGCACACTTTTTCGTCAGTGATATTTTTTTCTCATAGTTTACCTATGACTATTCAAAAGCAGAGGTAATGATCTACTTAGCTTATGCGTTAATTTACAATCCAGAAAATAATGCACAGCAAATAATAACTACCATCACTGTCTTGTTCTAAATCCTGCTAAAAAATTCTCAGTGGCCAATAAGTACTCATTCATTTAGGATTTTTTTTCTCTCTTCTTTGTAAATATTTCTGCATTTCATCTACTTGGCTTTCAGAAGACAATTTTACCATGGAACTGCTAAACAATAAATAACATCAAAGTCTTCAGCGGCATAAAGATGTAAGCAGTTTAACTCTATATACATAAATTCACTGACTTCAGTGAGATGCATGAAGTCAAACAAGTGTCTTTGTTTTTGGAAAATACAGGAATTAATTATTAAAATACATTTTTCAAAACAAGACTGTCAAACTCTTCATGTAGAAAAGACTTTTAAAATTCTGAAACTGCTGTACTATATAAAACTTGATTTGATCTTCTTAAAGAAATACAATTTTAACTGTCAAAAATAAGCTGTTGCTCAATTTTTTTGGAGCTCTGATCCAGGCAGGAATGTGCTGGCACCTAGCATTTCTTTTTTCTCCAGAAACATACTTCTAAGTATAGCTGTTCATAACGTGAAATATAATCATCTGTTTAGATACTTTAAACACATTCATATCTTTTGCAAAGGCAACTTCTATCTTTTTGCATTTATCACTAGCAAATGTTTCAGTCTTGCAGTCAAAACCGGAATTATTTATATTGAGGTTCTCCAGAGCTCTTATTAATTACATTTATTGTGGGCTTGTATTGATTCCGAGTGTGCTATCAGTTTTTACTGTGCATAATTTGCATTCTCATATATTCCTTTATTCATCTAACACACCCACAAAAGCACCACATGTGAAAGACAAGACATGGAGTTCAGCATCTTGTTTCTCAGTGCAGATCAGAACTGAAGAAAATGGCACATTAGTGCAAAAAAGGTGGCACAATGATGATTTGTTGATGACACCTGCAGGAATATCATAAATGGTGTCAGCTGGCCTAGCCCCGTGACATCTAGGGACTTACAGGTTAAAACCTATAGGTTTGAACTGCAAGTTAATTGGGAACTGGTGGTGACTGCAGAGCCTCTACAGAGGATGTTCGTGTGAGACACTACATAAAAAGCAGGTAGTCATACTTTGCATTAGGTAGCCATATTTTCCTCCTCCTGAAGACAGATACTGAGAGGAATTCTAATTACAAATTTAGTTCCTAAACCAGAGCTAACTACATTCAACGTGGAACATCTCCTGCTGAAACTGTCAACAAAGAAAAGTCATATATATAGGTCTAGAAGTCACTCCAAGACACTGCACAGAGTGTTCACTGAGTTAATTCCATTCCATCCCCTTTCTAGTAATTACACAATGTTAAACATAATGTATTGCCAATTATGTTGCCAATCTTCTTGAATTGATAGGCTCTGTCCTCAGCAGGTCCCCCACTTAGCCTGAGCATTACACCACAGTGGCACAGCTGTTTGCTTCTGGTTCTGGAAATAAGGCAGCTCTGTTCTCTTCTGTACTGCATGAGATCAGCATGCCTTCAGACACTTAAGTTTGAAAACAGAGACCAATATATGTAAGAAACTGGTGTTAATGTCAAGGAAATTGTCTCCCTGAAAATATATCATCGTGTTCCAGGAACTGTCCTCAACATGAGGTGTTTGAATACTTTTCCTAATTAACATGATGAAGAAAGTAGAAGATAAAGACAAAAATCCATGACAGGCAGGAGACCCTAAAGATGAATTAATTATTTTCCCCTTTTCCACCTTATTTCAAGCTGAAGTATCATAAAAATAGATGAACAATTTTTTTTCAAATCCTATAAGGCAAAGGAAACACAATAGGTACCAGTGCCAATCTGGCACCCACTGGGTCTTCTGCCTTGCCAAAATGTTTCATTGAGCTGCTAGCTGAAAGTGTGAGGAGCATGCTGATGCTGCAGCTGCTGCTGTATTTGTTTTGTCCTACTCTGGTGGAGATTCTCCAAGGGTTTCCTCCAGAACAGCTCATTTACAGTACAAATATAATAAACCTCCACTTAAACAAGTTCCAAAAAATCCTTCTCAGTAACAGAGATCCTGAAAGCACTAAGATACGGGTCTAAGACAGACTTAAGTTTAAACTATGTTTGCTTCAAACAAACAAATTATTTGCCATGTGTTTCTTGGTTACTCTCCACAACCCCAAATCATTAACAGTTGGGCCAAACTGCTGAATGCAACACATTTTGAAAAGCAAACGCATTGTTTTAAAACATCTCTGTAAACTCTGTCATTAGTTTACATGTGCTGAGTGAATGGGTGCTACAGGTTGTGACACATCTGCCCTGCGCCACCACAGGAGTACAGAGCAGTTTCAATTAACAGGTAAATCCATAAAACTGCATTTTACAATCTGAGCAAGCGACAGAACTGGGTTTTGCCACAGGTAGAGAGGAGGAAAAAATTGGATTTATTTCCGATGTTTGGCACACAGAATTTACAAAAAAAACAACTGTCCACAGGCATTACTAAGCAAATGCTGCTGTGAAGAGTCCTGAGGAAGAAGCAGGATGCCTTGTGCATGTGGTGGGCAGCCCATAAGCCAGGAACCTGACTGTGGTATGAGAGAGACCTTGGACAAAGAACAATGTAATTTCACTTCCCCCAAACAAAGTAAACTGAAAGCCAAACAATTGCTCTCTGGGTCACCAGCTTCATAGCAAGTTCAGATTGTTTCTCCCTGCATACAATATATTTCCTCTTCAAAAAGGCTTGTTTTGAGAGAGGTGGACTGAAAACCTTTCAAGACTGCCAATGTTCACAATGTGTAAGCTGGCAAAAGTCAGCTGTTTAACACACATTGTCCAATTACACAATAGGTGGTTAAAAATGTTTTGGTAGACTTTTTAATCTTGATTAAAAAAGATTAATTAGTTTTACTTATGTACTAGTTTTACTGTTCAAAGTATTAAAAATAGTTTTATTAGATAATAGATTCCAGGAAAGCTTTTAAATAGCATAAATGATGTTAATGATGGTAAATAATAGTAAGTAAATCGAAAGTTAAATATATTATGCCCCATAGGTTCATATACTTTCTTTGCCTCCTAAACTCTGTCCAGCCTGCTAACACAATTTTGGTGTAGAGACCTATCCAGGGCTACAAAGCCTGGGTGGCTGCGAGGCTGAGCTGCGAGCGCACACTTGATATAATGCATGCCCCACACTGCCACTGATCCAACAGGCCCAGGACCAGGGAGCAATTGAGAGCAGGCAGAATATGTACTTGAGTATCACCGATCAAAGTAAAACACAGGAATTACACCTTCAGCTTGTAGAAGGAGGACAAAGGTCTAAAAAGATAAATATATAGGAACAATGGGAATCTGCCCTGTTCCTTATACAGCTTGCACTGAAAGTATCATCTTTCACACTGCAACTCAGATTGTTGTGTGAAAACAGTCTCCATAGATTCATATTTTATATTAGATCTTGAATAATCCTTTCTGTACTTGTAACATTTCACTTTACTATGAGAGAGCTATTTTCATGCAATATTCTCTACTTCTGGAGAGGCTGAGCACTTTTACTTCCCCCTGACTTCACCTGGCACTATGGCTACTCAGCAGCTGGGATTAATGGTCTTTTTCAACAACAGAACTTGATGAAGATTTGCATTGTTTAATAACAGTAACTTGCCTTCTAAGTTCCCAGAAGAATCTGATATGAATGGAAAAAAAAAAAATAATTAAGTACCAGTCAAATTTGAAAAAAAACCCACATTCTTAGAATTTTTTCATTCTAGAAATTGTTTTCAGGTTGCAGGAAGAGGAAAAGAGCTTGTAGGAAATAGTAACTACTACCAAAAAAAATATACTTTTCTTCTATTGTGATGTTTATAGGAAATCTTAAGAGCTACTCTCATTCAGTATTTCAACAAATAGATAAAAATTAATGTATTCTTAAATGGTGCATGCAATTCCTATATTATTCATATGTTATACAAAGTCGCTATCATTATTATCCCTTTGAAATAATCTTGTGGTCCTTCTTGTAAAAGGAACATGCTGAAATGATGTTTACAATAGTACAGAACTGGCTGATAGTACAATAAGTTAGGTAAAAAAATATGTAATGTCATTGGGACTAGAAATCTTTAAAGGATCCTTGTCAAAGTGGAGTTCCATGAAAGGACAGTAATTTTTATTAACCACAGTTTACTGGAGGATGTTTCTTTGGCTCTGGCTCTTTGGCATACATTGTATACAAGTATATAATTCTGTGTAAAAAAGTTACACCCCATTTACTACATGAAACTCCCAACTATGCTGAAGACCAGAGATCAGCTGCATGAATGAATTCAGATAGAGATGCCCATTTGGCTGATTTGAATTCCAAAGAAAATACTTTTTGATCTGGGTTTATTGTAGTGAGAAACTGCTGCTTCCATAAAATTCAAAGCAAGTAAATGCAGACAAGAATCTTTGTTTATTAGGAATAGTCTTTAAAAAGTTAATATGCCACTTGAGGCCACAGTGCAATCAGCAGTTTCAGATAGCACTACTTAAATTTCACAGTAGATTGGTTTTTTTAGAATAACACTTTTCATAGCTTCTTACAGGCATGAAAATAGCTTTCCATTCACGAACTACAATACCCTGAACAGTGAGATTCATGTTGTTTCCAGTGTTTTGTGAATAAGGCAGCAAGGAAAGAAAGCCTCCAGTGTGATTCCCTCCTGAGTATCAATACATTGTCCCAATATCTCAGGCTCAGCGTCTGTTAAAGTTACTGGAGTTAAATTTGTGGAGGTGAGTGAGTGCAGTGAGGAGAGACCATATGCTGCACATACTGCAGACTGCTGGTGCAATATATCCTGCTGTGTAGCCCTTTAGGAGAAACTGGAAATGTTCCATCCCTGCCCTAATGTTAGAGCTGACCCAGGGAGAGGCAGTACCGAGCTTGCTCCACCTTCGTGCCTGCTTTAAGAGCAACTCTTATGGCACATGCAAAGCAGCATGAGGGAATATTGCAGTAATCCTACATTATTGAGATTTTAATCTCCTGCAATTGAGGTAATTCTATTAAAGATCACATCAGAGTTTTAAATTATAACACAAGGCACAGGCTATACAATTACTACAAATTCTGTAATACAAGACTAGAGAAAAGAGAGGCAAGAGAGTAGCAGCAGCATGTTGAGGAAGCTGGGTCAAAGAGCATGTCAGGATCCTGAAAAATCATAGAAATACTCTAAAGAGGCTGACAGACATTCTCCAACAGCAGGAAAGACATGGGGACTGTGGAAGCAGAGACTGGTTTGAAGAGCAGCAGATTTGAAAGAATGTGAGGCATAGCAGGCCAAAATGACTTTGCATTAAGGGCATGTCTCTGTGGTGGGCTGCATGGCTCTAATGCTACAGAAATAGCACAGCAGATTCTTTATGGAAAAGGCTCAAATGTACAGGGATAAGAATTCCTTACCTTCCTACTAGGCTCCATAGAGGAAATCAGCTTCTCAATTTATTTTACAGGTGCTCAAATAATTAATACTGAGATACTGGCCCTAAGATAATGCAAGTTCATCATTACTTGTCTTAGGAATAGCATCAAAACCCTTCCTTCTCCTTAGGCAGCCACTACTTTAAAGTCTCTCTTTTCATCCTGCGTAATAGGGATTGGAAAGGTTGGAGGCAGACAACATGAAGTAAATCAGTGAATAATAACTACCTTACACAGAAGCAGCCAGCAGTACTCCTAATGGAGCAAGACAGACAGACAAACAGAGCTAACATGCTGTTGTAATCCTGTCACAGCAATCCAACTCCTTAAACTTTCTTTCAGCTGAGAAAAAGATGCTGTATCAATGACTTTGAAGATTAAAAGAAAAAAAATCATTAGAAAAAAGCAGAAATTGACTAGACAAAAAGAGAGGAAAATGCAATAATTCAATGAAAAAAATTCACAAGCAAACATTTGACAAAATTGAATGCTTGAAAGCATAATTTATATTAGAAGAGGAAAGTAGGAAGCAGATTAAAGTTTACTCCTTTTTATTACAAACTGTGATTTGTCCATTAT
Organism: Poecile atricapillus; assembly: GCF_030490865.1. Lineage (NCBI taxonomy): Eukaryota > Metazoa > Chordata > Aves > Passeriformes > Paridae > Poecile > Poecile atricapillus. The sequence goes on along the minus strand of NC_081258.1, from coordinate 8,800,660 downwards.
ATGATTATAATAACATTTTCATTTCCCCTAAATGGAAAGTTTGTTCAATGTTTCACTGTATAAAACCTGTGGGTTCCCAAACCTTGTTCATTCACCAATCATATCTGAAGTAATGAAAAATGTCCCTTGTTCCATTGCACATCAGAGAACCTTCACCTGTTTATCACATGGATGACATAGATATACCTGTGCCCAAAAGTTCATACAGCTTATGTGACATGAAACACACGAATTTTCCTGCAATACATATAGCAGGACAACTATATGTGTAGACAAATTTATATTATTTCACAATTTGGGGTAAAAACACCTATTATTTTACAGTTATAATTTTCTGTGAGTATATCTAAACTGAAAGTCAGTGGAAGAAAATCCCTCATCCAGAGGTACAGAAGGTGTTAGGACATTCTGTTCTTATTGATCTGGGAAGTGCTGGTCTCTTCTAATCAGAATGTCTATCTTACCTTATTACTTCCAAACAATTAGAGCAGTCTAAAAGAAATATGTAAGTACAGGGGCTTTTAATTGCTTTGTAGAAATTTAGAATGAGAAGTTCACAGGTGATATTTCCATCTGATTTGTACCTTGGCCATGATGCTTTGTTTTTCATTATTGTGCAGCTAGCAACCCAGGAAAGACTAGAACTATTAATAATCATTCGATCCTGTGCATGCACAGCATATTCAGCCCAGTAACAGCAGCCCAACTCAGAAAAGAAATGTAATTTGCAATGTAGTCCTCTAAAGGGCCATGGTGTGCTTAATTTGTTATTAATAAGAGTTGCAAACAAGAACTGCTCAAAAATAGGTACAAATAAATTTTAACAGAGCCATACCTTCTCACATGTCAAAATTGTCACTTGCTATAAGAGCCCTTCAGAATTTCATGGTGATCACTCACATTTGGACTTTACCACCCCTTTAAATTCAATAATATATTTGGTAATATATGTTAAAGTGATGGTAAAGTTACTATTCAATTACACACTATTAAGCACACATACAATTTTAAGGATGTATTTCCTCTTTTTTCAGAACTCTAAGTCTAAGATGTTCTAAATATTCTGCAACCTTATATTCTTTAAGTTTGAGAAATATAAATATCAGTGTGGAATGTAGTGGTTTCAGCTTTTTAATTTTTTGTACTAGGCCAATATGTGCTCCATCCTAGAAAATTTTTGAAAATATATAAGGAATGTAGGAGCTATAGTGTATAAAAGACTAGCATAATGGTGCATTACCTTGCTGCTGCAGGTCTGCTTCTGAAAGTTAACTTCTGAACTTCTGAACAGTAATTATACTTTTATTTATCATTCTCTCATGTGTATACTATATATTACATACCACAAAGTAAATTGTTTTTGAGACCTGTGAGATGGAAGAACAATGGATCAGCATAAAAAGTATAGATCTTTTTAAAAAACTACTTAAGAGTGATGTCACAATTCTATGTTTTATCTGCTTTCTTAATTACTATTCCATTTTCTTTTTTGTTTGTTCACTTATTCTCACTGTGGAAACTAGAAATTGAAGCCAGTTGCATTGAAACCACCAGAGAAAGCTGTCAGTGATTTAATGGGCACAAGACTATATTCTAAAGCCTGTGGAGGCGAAGGCAGCTGCAGGCAATCTGGCAGAATTCAGATGTACTAAAAACTTAATCTAGAACGCTGATGACATGGAGTCCATTTATGCCTTCTGTCTTTCCCAACAATTTTACACCTTTTGTAATGGTGTATGACCTTTCAAATATGGTGCAGCACACAAGAAAATTGTCTCATCATTATTCAGGACTTCTTAGCTACACTTTTTGCCATGCCAAGGCAACAAACAAAATTAATTTCCTGGAAGTAGTGATCAATTTAGACATGGAGTAATTCTAGACTACTTCTTTTCCTCACTTTTCACCAAACAGGAACATGCTTAATAAAAATATTGTATTTATAGCAGAAATTGAAAGCAGACAATAATCATTTTAAAAATTTAACCCCAGTCTTGAGCTAAAACCTTCTGTAAGCTCTTTATCTAGATCAATGTTTAGAAGTACACATTCTCTGGATTAAAAATTATCAATGTTAATTTGATTTACATTATTAATTTCTGCAGAATAGTAGTATTTCTGAGAATTACGGCCAAAAAATAAATAAAGTAATATAATTAAAATATCACTGTTCTGAATCTGGAATCTATACAAATGTATTTATCAATACTTATAACTTTAATATGTTTACTATTATAATAATTCCCCAAGTTGACACCAGTCATTACGTAACCATGCAGAATTTCCCTGCATTAAACTTTGAAGGTGACTCAAGAGGCAGAACACGAAGGGAGCTCAACTTCCCCTTTGGCCAAAGAAGGTCCCATTTGAGACTCAGGATGTATGTACTTACAAAATGATTCTATGGAGTTACAAAATACAAAACTATGAAGTTGTGTCTAGATTTCTTTTTTCTCTTCCAGAGTATAAATCTTTCTGGGACAGTGAAATCAAGGAACATACTCCACAGGGAATACATCATGGTGAGCAAGCCAGGCATGATTCTGTTGAAAGGAATGGCAATAAAAATAACTGTTGCATATGGATTGCTTAATCTTTTGGCCCATAAAGGTTTCCTTCTTGTGGGAGCTGGGACCTGGCCAAGGACACATTTGTGAGTCTGTCCACCCCAGAGTTTTGCTAGTCCAGACATTGCTGTTTCTAGTCAATCATAAAAAATAGAGACATTATTTTATGGAAAGCAATGTACCCTGATGCAGTGTACCACATAACTGGATGAGAAGAAGCAATAATGGCTGAGGCAGAAAGGATTTGTGTGGAGATTAATGGCCAGTTATAGAAGTGTCCTAGAGCTACATCCAGATCCATTAAATCCACCATGTCATTAACAATTAACCAAGTGACCTGTGGTATAGTTATTATTACAAATACATGGTTTTTTAGAAGATACTATCATTAGGAGTTTAGTTTTGCTTCCATTCTTATTCGTGCAAAGTGTGCCTTCATGCAGCACTAAACCAACATGTTCTAATTTATATCCAATTATTTTCTTATCAAGGCACTCCAATAATAGAAATGGAGAATAACTCTTTAGAAAGTAATTTTGTACAATTGAACACCAACCAAATCCAAGTTTGACATTTTTAAGTGAATTCAGTGCCAAGCCAAAATTTATGGAACTATTTGATTAAGTCCTCCATTTGTTCTCCAGACAGATACAGTACTGATAAAAACTTGTAAGCTCTCCATAAATTTTTCTTCTTTGATTTTACATCAGGACAACCTCCAGATCTTTTATTTCCCAACATGAATCCTAAGATAATCTAAAATGGCATCGACTTCCTTTTCAAGTATACACATGGCCTATGATAGCAACTTTTCTCATTTCTTAATTTGTGCACATTTGAATAAGAACAAACTGGGATCAAGAGTGAAACATTATTTGAATGGAAGTAAACAATTTTATTTTTTTCTGTCACATGTACTATATGTCCTTTTACTCTCCTATAAGAACCTCTGGAATATCTTTATTTTAGATGGAGGGAACAACAAATGACGATCCTATTTCATTTTACAGACAACACTCCTTCACTTCCCTTGTGGCCCTTTAATTAATATTAAAACTAAAAACAAACTAAAGAACCTTTTTATTAATTTACATACTGAGAATCCAGTACTCACCTGCTCTTAGGTTGCAATATCCAAGTGGAAGGATTATGAGGCTCCACTAACTTTCTTCAAAATACTTTTTTTTTAAAAAAAAAAAAAGTTTAATTACTTTTTCAGCAGAGATCATTACAGATATATTTCAAAATAGAAGGTAAAATTTTAAGCTGGTTGCTGTGGTTATTTGCTTTGGAATTTTCTATTGACTGTACACAAGAATGTAACATGATATTCAACTCTCCTGAGCACACTCAGATCTCCTAGTGATTACACAATCTGTAAGTGATAACACAATCACATAATTACACAGTCCTAGTGATTACACAATCTGTTAGTGATAATAGAGAGTAGGACTGGATTTAAATAGGGATGAAGAGGCATGTCCTCTGATTACTCAATAAGTAATCCTCAAAATTAACAGAAGAGGCAACATCACACTTGGCTTTGTTATGAGCCTACTTATGGGCTTCACAGAGATCTCTACACAGCAATGAAATGGAAATAACACAACTTATTTTAGCTGTATTTGAACCCCAGCACAAGGTCCTAGTGCTGTCTGGTACACTGATGGCCTTGCTTCTCACAGCACCAGCAGGCTATTGTGAAAACTAAAATTTCTCTAAATAATTAGAATCAGCTGTGTATTGGCAAATTGAAAATATCCTCAGGCATGCAACATTTTCTATAAGCTTAAATTAATCAACAATACACTGTGCATGTGTAAACAAGACAGTTAAAAGAAAGCATCACTGTAACAGTATGATGACTATAATTGCCACAGTAGTAAAAATTATGTAGAAATGCTTTACATATTTCAAACCTGTAGTGCCCTGTGGCAAAATCAGTCTGATTTTTAAAAGCGAAATGTATTAAAATTGATACACTCCCCTTGAAACAATTAATCTTCTCAAGCATTAATTAAGGCCTATTGTCATTCACTTTTTCTTAAACTCAATTTACCAACTGTTCAAAGTCTAAACAATACTGTCATTGCAGGTATGTTGTGAAGTTATCAATTCTTTACCCCATTGGTATATTCTCTTGTTTTCTGCTAATGTAGACACTAATGAAGGAAAAGAAGGAAGAAATATAATATAGCAAAAATACAAGAATGAGTACATTCAAATGGCAGGTTTTTTTCACTTTTTAGTGTGCTCATTAGACTTAGGATGCATGGTCAGACGAGCGATACCAGTGAACCTTTTTTAATTGCACATTCTATTTGCCCCTGTTCCATGCGTTCAACCTGCAGAGAAGAAAGACGTTTAAAGATTACCAAGGCAAGTTTGTAATGAAGCGGATGCCTCTTTGTCTGTCCTTGCGCCAACAGCAGCAGAAGGGATACTAATTAGAGGGTGAATTATTAGCTTCCCATGGTGCACTGCAGGGGCATTAAAAATGAGTGTAGTTTGTTGCTTTCCTTTTAGATGGTTAGTACCGGTTTAATATATTCTTGTTTCTAGGTGAGCAGCAGGGGACAGTTTTTATTATCATAATTGTTGCATAATTACTGGCCTAAGGTTGCCTATTGTTAAATAAAAATGCTGAGATACTAATGTTTTATTGAACAGTACAAGTAGATACAATTGTAATATATTTTCTTGAACAATATAAGCTTGTTATCTGGCAGCTTGGTGACAACTCTAAGTTGTCTTGTGGACTAAACTCTGATTTTTTGTAAAGGCTAAGTATAAAATAGGATTTTCTAAAACTTGAAATACATTCAACTTAAAAAGAGAAGTTTTATTTTCATTTATTCAAGAGGACCCAAGTTTGCGTAATATAACCTATCCAGATTTTACCTGATGAGTATTGTGAACTGACTTCGGAATTAAAACCTGCAGTTCTCCTTTCTCTGCAATCACAAATACACAAATATATTCTAAATTTTATGCCCATAATTTACTTTTGTGATAATCCAAAACTGATTAACAATGTAAGAAATTAAATATGAAAATAGCTAGGGTAAAAATAAAGCAAATTAAAAACCATTCAGTGTTAACCCAAATAAGAAATTCGTAATATTTTCCTTGGTCCACCTTAGCAGAAGAAATGTCTGAATTTGAAGCAAAAAGGTTTTCATACTTCACCTCAATTTCCTGTTGTGGTTCCTGCATGTCAGTAGGTAACATGGTATTTTGATGTCCCATGGTTTATCCAGGTGGAGCTCTTTCTGCCAAGCCACCTGCTCTGCATCAAAACTGCCTTGAGAGAATTCTGAATGCAAAGGATCAGCTCCTGTCACTTGTGTCCATGTCACATTTACACAGACTTCTCTCTGAATTGCGCAAATTCTAAGTGTAAATCTCCAAACAGCTACCCTAAACAAAAAACTGCTATTTTAACATCATCTGCTTCTTTATACAGAGGAGGAGAAAAAGGATACAAAAGAAAGGGGTTTATTTGGAATACTTTTGAAAAGCGTATAATTTTTATGAGATTTTGCCAAAATCCATTTTAAAAGTTGCTTGGCATTGCACCGAACATGTAAATTACCAGCAAAGATTACACTTATGATTTTTTAAATGGCAGAACCTCTTCATTTTTCCTATTTTCAGGAAAGTAAAACAACTAAGATAGTTAAAACTGAACAATTAGAGGACAGGAATTAATTAGCTGTCTTAAAGAAGTCTTTCAACAGTCTTTCAATGCTTTGTATATTGTTGAGCCTTCTAAACTGAAAGATCTAGAGACACCATCCTGTTGCCTTAGAAGCCATTCTTCCCCTTGATACATTCAGTTTCCTAAGTTGCATCCCTGAAACCCTCAGTTCCACCAGCTCGGATGAGATGCTGTGATTATGAAGAACATCTTGGAAAAAAACCAAATGCTTGAAAATTTTTACTAAACTACTTATTTTTTCTCTCTAAATCATGACTAAATCTAAATCCCACCTAAATAAAGAGTCTAAAATTCTTTAAGAGAAGTACTTGTAGCTCCTCTGGTATATACAAACATACAATAGATTTCAGGGAAGAAATACTGTTATATAATGAAAGATAAAATGAAAGAAAAAAGGATTACACTGTCCATCCACAGCTGGTGGAATACTGCACACAATAGCCACCTTCCCCTCCTCAAGTTGTCAGTATCCTTATTTAACTTTTTCCACCTTGACCTAAAAAATACATCAGTCATTTGCTATTTCTGTAATGAAATGCTGATCTATGCAAGCCTGTGCTGGCAGCACTATCCAGCACTTTCCCTGCAAGGTTCTGCTGGCTGCCAATCTCCGGAAACCCCTCGGTGGTGTTGAACAATAAGAGATCGCTGACCTTTCCTTCCTCTCCAATGAAAGAACTATTTAAAAGCTAAGGCCACTGTAGAGATAACACAGGTAAAGAACTGATGGCAGGTGCTATCAGTGGAGTTTTATGCTGTTGTGATTCAAGTTTTCTTATTCTTATTCTTATTTGTATTGCCCACATATGTCAAAGCAGAGATAAAAGGCTGTGCAGGTTTGTAAACCCCAGCTAAGACAAAGCCCTGGTATTTCTATCTAGCCTAGCTTTGCATTTCTTATGTGGAAACTTCCCTATCAGAAAATCTCATAGTTTCCCACAAAAACCTTTGTGCAACTTATTGTTTCTGCTTTTTTATAATTTTAAAGGATTTCCCAGAAAGTGCTAGAGGAAATTAATACAGTTTCTTTCATTTTAGGAATTCACTTTATTCAGTATTCCTATTTAAAAAATATCTTTTTCTTCTTACTTGTACTAATCTCATTCTTTTTTCTGGCTTCAAGTTTATTTTTGTCTTCTTTTTCTGCTGTCAATAACCCCATGGAAAAACTTAAAACTCCTCAGTGATTATGTAGTTAGTGAAACTTTCCCTAAACAAAACAATTTTTTAAAAAAACAGAAAAAAAACCAAAAAAAAAATCAACCTTTGGCTTAACTTCATAAACTCAGGTATCAAAGCATTAAATTTGACTGATCACTTACAAGATGTTAATTTCAGCCACCCCTCCAGAGTCCATGCCAATAAATACTTAACTACTAACCTAAATTGACTTAGATACACTTCTGAACAGCAGGTTTATTTTTTTCATGTCAAGGTTTAGAAGTGCAAAAAACATATTAAGGCATTATGAGCATTTTATGTTCAGAAACTGATTACACAAGAGCTAAACTCTGAGTGGGATTTTATAGTTGCACAAAGAGACAAAGGAGAAGCAAACACCTCCGGAAAGAACTTGGTATCTTTGCACTACCAGGCAACACTCACAGTCCTCCTGCAAAGGAGGCCCAGCTAGTGAGGAGTCCCTGCTGGCCAGGCAGACACTTCACAGAGGAGGGATTTGATGTGAAGCAGTGGAAGATTTTACAACCCTAGTTCCAAACCCAAAGAAGATGCTAAAACAAGCTGGGACTCTTCATCCCAACTTGTGGCAAAGGTCAGCCTGGCCTGTTCACCCATTAAAATTATTTCTCCAGCTACAAGAGAGCATCAGAAGTATTCACAATGTGTAACACACATTTAAGAGGCATTTAGAGGTTTTAATCAGTGGCTTCAGAGAGGCACACAACTGCTGTTGGGTTTGACTCTGAACTAGGTGACAAACCTGAGGGGTTTTACCCTGTTTCCATCACTACTAGTTACAAATCTAGCCTGAAGAACTGTCACAGGGTTCATCCACAAAGATTCTGCTGAGGGACATGACCCAACCTGCCAACATGGATATTGAGTATTATCAATTTAAGTGAAATCCAGCTAAAATTTTAATTTCTTTTTGCTTTTTCTGTTAAAATTAATCAAAAGTGTTTTGAGAGGCAATACGTTTGTCCAGAATGACTGCAGTGAACCTCCCAATTGAAATGTTTATATTCCCTGGAAACAACAAACATTTCTCTTAATAGTAAATCAAGCAGCAGCAGAAAGAGCAATGCCAGTCTCTTGCATTGATATTGTTATTAAGTATTTGCATCTTAGGATACTATTTGTAAGCATAGTAACAGCTGTGTTTGTGATCGTGAATCCTAGGGAAGAAGAGACCAATCTTTGTCTCAGCAAGACCAGATAGGATTGAGCAGCACCTTAAAGGTCTCATTGTGTAAGCCTCACTGGATCTGCTTTCATCATATTATTTAAAAGAGAAGGGATTGCCCAAAGCAAGGGTAATCAAGACCTACAGAGTGACTGCTTAAGCAGAATGACAGATGAATACAGCCACTGTAATGTATTATGGTTGGTTCTAGATTTTAACCTACTGCATGTACTCTCATCCAGATGGAGGGCTACTGTTGTTTGAAAGCTTTCCATCTCACAGTAGATGCAGAAATGTAAAATTATAATGTATTGATTCCACTGCACTCTATATCAGTAAATTCAAATCTCAGTATGACTGGTCAGGATATTGTGTAAAATAGAGGCAACATCTCAGCAGCTCCAGTGACATCTCTAAGATATCATATCAACCTAGAATAAATGCCAGTGTCAACAGAGACACCTATCCTCAACTGTTCTGAAGGGTGTGAATCTGTATTAGAAAAATACCATACAGACCTTCATGTATTTAGAATAAACCATGTGTTACTGGTATGACCCCAGTACCAAACTCTACCACCTGAAGTTTGAACATCATGTTCGTGGTGCCAAATATGCCCAAGACAATTCAAAGAACATAGTGATAAGTCACCACAGACAAAGCTGTAGTAATAGACATTATGATAGACCAATAGAATTATAGAGGATAAAATAAATACACCCTTCCAAAGTAAATAATGCAGCAAGTGGTTTGTTGGGGTTTTTAAATTTTCCTTGTAATTTAACACTTACTGAAGCCTCTAAAGCAGTGAATAAAAACATTCTGCAAGGCTTTTATTCAGCCATCTGCCCTATTTTCATAAAGAATAGTTCATGTCAGCCCACAACCCTGTCATTTCATAATGACAGAGAACATGGCTGTGGGCCTTGTTATTACAGGAGCTCATGTTGCTGCAGGAGTATCGGGGATTTGGACAGTGCAAGGAGGAGTAACCCTGAAAGTACTCATGGAAGCTTTGTTCAGAGTCTCACATAGGTGTTGGAACTGAACAATCTCTGGCAGCTTCATATTGCTGAATGAGAGCAATTGTGTGAGCTGATTACATCATATGTGGTAGAATATAGGGAATATAAAGTCAGCCTAAGGCCCTCAGCATGGGAACAATGAATAAAGTGTAGGAACAGAACCTCAGCAGTTTATGCAGCACTTCACTGGCTACTATGGTCTTTCCAGCATGAAAGCTAATCATGCTAATCATAAAGCCCCATTAGACCACCAGAATTTTAAAAAGTGGTCTTATTATAATTAACAGATATTTTTAAAGTTACTTTTTGTGCTAGATGAGGGGAAAAAAAAAGTTATTGCAGCACCACACATTTATCTAACTACTGGCTGAACATTGTAACATGTCAAAAAAGGTGCTAAAAGGTAAACCTCTCTTACAGTCAGAACAAATTAATTTACTGCCAGTAACATAAATATTTGATTATTGATTTGGGAGTTGGCAAACAAAGAAAACAAAAATTTACCTAGGGAAAATACCAGGCTCAACTTCATTAGCTCACTCCAGACCCCTCTCCTGCCTGCCTGGTTATCTCTACAGGGTACACTCGGACCCATCAGAGGGGCAATGAGTGGTCAGGCAGTCAAGGTCAGTGTACAGAGCTTCCTCTTTGCTGTTCTGTGCTCCTCACTCGTTTCCTATGCTCCACAGGATGCAGCTCCCCTCAGTGATGAACCTGCTCCGGTCTGGATTTATTCGCAGCCCAGTCTCTTTGGGGCCATACCTGCTCCAGCAGGGGCTCACTCACGAGCCACAGTCCCTTTGAGGTGTGCATGCCCTGCCTTCAAGCAACTGCTCCTCTATCTCCTTGTTTGTTCCCTCTGTTCCCTCTTCCCTCCATTCTTCTGCCCTATCTTAAAAAAAAATTCACAGAGTGCCACAAACTCCTCCAAAAGCCTTGGCTTTGGCAATTGGTGTATCTATTGCAAGGCCTGGCACAGGGCAGCCCCTGAGCTCCTCCCACAGAGGCCACCTCTGCAGCCACCTCTCCCACCAGAACCTTGACCTTTACACCTTATACAGAAGTTAGTAATCATTAGCCTGCTGCTGACCTATAAAAACCCAGAGAAAATAAGGACTTATCATGAGCTTTCCTCTTAAGAGAGAGAGAGAACACAATTGAAAATTTTAAAGGGAATTTTTTACTGAATTAGTTATGAATGCAAATGAAAAATAAAAGGAAAAAACTTGAGGGTCTTTTTCATCAGTTCATGCCACTAATATCCAATCCGGGTGGATTTTTTTCTGAGCTGGGAACAGTAGAGAAAGGTAGTCCTGAGGTTAATTTCATTAGTATAAAAAGGCTAACACTATCTCATTCACCATTGGCCTTTTGTTCTTTCCTATTTATTAAATCAATGAAGTTGTAATTCCATTTAAAGACGATGTTTTAATGTATTTAACGACATCAAGGAGGGTTCCATTCAAAACTCTTCTAATAAAAATGGACTTCTAAAAATAATTTGGAGTGTTTAGAGACTGTTGGCCTTCTTCCTTTTCTATTTTTCTTTGCAACTCATGGATCACTAATGATGGCATTTTCACCAAGCAGCCGTGACATGCTAAATTAGTCTATATCCTTTTGGCAATTTAACAATGAGCATTAACTATTACACTTTAGAACCAAACAATATCATTGATACAAAACTAGGAGGTTTTCAAAGGAAGATAATTAGAAGAAGAGCAAAGAATTGTTAGTGCTGAATTTTTTAATGAAATAGATGCAAAATTGAACATGTAAAACATGACAGATGAAGAACCCAAAAAGACATACAATTTAGTAAAGTATAAAATGCAAACTGTTCATTCCTATTTATCAGTACAACAGGGAAATGTCAAGGAGTTTTAATGCTTAATGAGCCCATCAAGCTTAGAATGCACCAGTTGTACCATTTTAGCTAATTGGCTACAACATTTTTGTCTCCTCCTCTTCTTTGCCTTCAACACAGCAATGCAAAACCTCTGAACATCTTGCCTGGACTAAATTACACATTTTACAGTACATGGGATAGTTTGTGGCTGATTTTTGATGTCTCAGTTGAGACAAGATTTCAGGAAGGATTTTTTGGTTTTGACATGGCTGACATTTGTTTTGATAGATTACAATATAGTCAATGCAAGTAATGGTGGAACAATAATCAGTTCAGCTTCATTAGGATGTTGCTTCATCTCTTGTACAATCTCACATTAAATAGAAAAGGTTTTGTTAAGCTATCCATATCAGATATACAATATTGATATCAGATTTATGGTAGAGAAAAATAAATTACTGACATTATATTAACCAATATTCTTGGAGAATTCTGGTGATCTGATAATTCCAAGATAATCTCTTGGGTATTTTAAACCAGTTGTCTAACTGGTTTACAATTTCTACTGGTTTTCTGAAGTTATATGACTTTAAAAAAAATGAAAGTATATCCTTTAGAACTCCCCTGTCCTTGTAGAAACCATACACTAGATTCTCTCTCTGCAGAATCCAATGACAAGAAGCTCTTTTTGGTTCCATCAGTTTCCTTTGAATTATCTTCTTATCAATAGAGGTGGCAATGCTGAAGATTCAAGGAGAATTTCATCTCCTCCCTGTAAATAACGCTGCCCCTTTAAATCCCAGTAATTATGTTTTACTGGTATAAGACCTCAGGGATCAAAAATATACCAATAAAAAAAAAAATCCATGCTGAGTGATTGATACATATTACAATTGTTAAGAGGCAGCTGACACCAGCTGGCTTCATGCTTCATCCAACTTGCCCATTAAACCTGCCCTGCTGCTCTGAATGAGTTCATAGAGCCGGGTCTATGGCAAAACCTTGGAATGCTGACAAGCCACACAATCATAACTATTCAATATAGTGTGCATAATTGTACCAGCAGGCAGAAAAAAGATTGTTATTATCACTGAACAACTAAAAGGTACAGAGCTTTACTCAGTAACATTAGCACTTGAATGCTATATAGTAATAGTGTCTTTCAGATCATCCTGATTGGGAAATATTGATCCTTTCATCTCAACAGCTGCTAAGGTTTACTAGGTTGCAGATGACAAGTGCTTAAAAAAAAAATTAAGTAGAAGTTGGAGAGAAAGGTAGCAGGAGGGAAACGAAACACAAATATGTGCAGTTGATTAAGCAGCTGGAACTACCAGGTTTGTGTAATGTATTGATTCTTACAGTTTTTTTATTTATTTGATTGATGTCAATGGTGTTTCATGTCAGCTCAAGCCACAATGATATTTTACAGCCACGTTTGTGAGAGCTGAACTAAATGAGAACAATTGGATCAGAAGTCCCTCAGTCACATTTCTTTGATTTAGTGAAGCAGGAGCCCATCGTTATTGTGCTGTTGCTAAAACTATCAGTAATTAAAGCTGAGTGCTTAAATCTTTGAAGTTCATCAAACAACATGTCCAACATGCTTGTTTATTGCTAGAGATGTGCTAAACCTTTAAGTCAACTAACCCAGCAAAAGCAGTCCTCTGAAGAATTGAAGAACCACAAGAAGTACTTGTTAGAAAAATGGCCATCCTCTTTAAAATATCAGTCAGCAAATAGCTCCAAAAATGTTTGAAAAATGCAGAAACAATATGGTTTTTGCTGATGTTTGCCATGCTAATTTTCCATCGAAATGGAAAAGCATTACATTCAGAAAGTAACATCAGTTAAAAGAACAGTGAGGTTCTGATTAGGAAAAAGAAACAAACAAACAATAATAGTATACTTGTTGGGTCATTCCCATTCAGCAACACTTTTGAGGAATTTACTTAAGTTTAAGAATTTACTTCAAATAAAGCATGGGCTCAAATGATTCACTGAACCAGAATTCAAATTGATTGCTTTTAAAAGACAGTCCAGTACATTTCAAAGTTTGACTTTAATAGCTTCTTTAACAGAGGGGGATGAGCTGTGGCATTTTTCTACTGATAGTTCTAATTATTGTGTTTTTTCAGAAAGCCATAGAATGAATGTTTTTTTAGAAAGCCATAGAATGACAGAATTGTTAAGACTAGAAAAGATCTTTAAGATCATGTCCAGCCAAAGGTTGGTCTGTTGTTCTTCTTTTGAAATTGTAAAAATACATCCATATCCTGAGTTCTCTACCTGAACCAATCTGCAGAACCTATCCTCTGTTTAACATGGGCTTGTGTTATAAAAATTTCACCTATATTTCAAAAATATGCTACTTTTGAAAGTCTCTGTAATTCAGCTGTACTTGTCACTATAAGGGACTTCTTAATATAATATTTTGCATATGTAAATTAGATAATTTATTTAAATAACCTGCAGAGACACACAGGTGAAAAAATATCTTTGTCCAGGCAAGGAAAGTCCATGTTTGCAGAAAGAAATAAACCTAGGAACTCATACTAAACTTGTCCTGTGGAGAAGTTCCTATTAAAAACTCACTTCCAAGAAGACCAAATTTGAAGTCTAATTTTTTCCTTATTCCAACAAGAATAGCTTGTAACATAAAGCTTGTGGAAAAAAAGCAAAGTTTGTCTTTTGCCCCTTTCCTGTGCTCCAATGAACCTTTAGTTCACTGTGTTTTGGTCAGTATAAGTAGTTTTCAAAGGGCACAAGCTGGTATGCACAAGAGTTTAAAAAAGGGAGCCAGATAAAGAGAATTGTAGTTAACATTCAGTAATTCATATGAAGAAACAAAAAGGAGTGCTCTTTTACCAGATTCTTCTTATAGGTAACTATCTGGAATTTTAATTTTCAGGACACCACACACAGATCTTGCAGTACAAGGACCCTCCAACAGAGCATCCTGATCTGTTACAAGGGAGGTTTTTATTATTTTGTTTTTATCCCGATGGTCAAAATCTTTCTCAGTATAAATGATCCACACCATGGTCATTTTGAAATATGTCAAGGTCAGTTCTGTAATGAGAAGCATCTTTCTTAGTACAAACTGAAAGTATTCAAGGTGTGTCTATAACTTTCAAGGTACTTTGATGTTAATTCCTGCCCCATTCTCTTTACACAATAAATATATATTTCCATAGCTATTTGTTGTCGGACTTATTTCTGTAAAACAACAAAAGACAGAACTTAACCTGTCAGAGACTTAATTCTTAAAATTTCCAAATATCTTTGGGGATGAGCCTGTAAGATGGATTTGAGAGCTGATCTCCCACAAGCATTCAGCAGATACATCTACAGGGCTCACTGTTGGTTCTGAAAAATATTTGGACACCATGGTGAATATGCTGTAACTTTCAGATATTTCTAAGGAGAGAAATAACCAATCCAGGCACCAATGTATGTGACGTGGATGCAAACTTTGTGCCTTGTTTTCTATTACAAAGGACGATGTGTGACTTAGACGTCACTGTGAACATGTAGCAAGGATGAAATGAGATGGGGTCGCTGTGCTGTTGCTGCCTTGCACTGGCAGGGAAATACACAAGGATCTAAGAGGAAGACAGAAGCAGTAGCCAGTGAAGCCAGTAAACCCTGCCTTTAGCTTTCTGCTGCCCGGGGTTCTAGCACAGGCTACCGGGAGTCAATCCAGGACTCTGCTCTGTGATGCTTCTCTCTGCAGAGACACACTCAATGCACTTGCATTTCTCCTCTCTATCTGTAAAACACTGATACAGCAAGAACTCATATTCATATTATGGGGATGAATGTTGTCTTGGTAGATAAATAAGAATGTAGGCAGCCCAGGATGTATGAAAATCACTCTTCATGACCTCAGTGCACAAGCTCATACTAACACAATAAAGCAACCTTAAGGCCTTCTGGTTGCATACTACAGTAAAAAAAAAAATTGAAAACCATTTTTAAAAGGAAGAGGTAACTTAGTGTGAGATATTTAGAAATCTTGTAGAAATTGCATGGGGAATTCCATTACAAGCTTAATCCAATCAAGTAATGATAAGCCATGACTCAGCTGCTGGGCTCATACTGTTGTGATTGTTATCACTTCTTTTTAACACTTAGGCTTAATCTTAATATTTATCATTCAAGTTCCCCAAATAAGAGAGATGTTATAGCATACATATTTTTAGAGATGTATAGTAGGTGAAAATGCTGTTAATCGTCTTTTAAAAGATACCAATCACTTTAACCAGTTAAAGAGAAATTACTTAAAATTAGTTTTAAATTTTTTTTTGTGTGTCTAAACTTAAAATTCAGTAGTTGCAGTAGTTAGCAAGACATACCACTCTGGTTGTTCTATCATACTAATACCTTATCTGCTGTTTCACATATATTTAATACTCTGGGAAAAAACTTGTACACTATCAAATATTCTGCTTTATCTGGTAAAAGGAGAGAAACAGATTGGAGAAAGAGGCTTAGCATGACCAAGAACCACTTGCAGTTCCCAGTCAATGTCAGGCTTTATTGTTATCTCGACCCAGCTGCTGGACCAGTTGCTTTAAGCCACAGGAACCTCTCATTCTCACAGGCAGCATCCCAGCCTTGCTGAGCAGCAAGAACAGGAAGCTTTCTGCCAGATGTGGTGGACACATCCCATCAGCAGGATGTGGGGTATGGAACCAGCACTTCTGCATGAGGCAAACATTTCTAGCTCCTGTTCTGGTGTGTGGGTGGTATTCTTCATTTAACCTGGTTGTAGACACAGACCTGGATCCCCTACGACCACCTGGGTGATCTTGGGCCCTGGTTCCAAATTCAAATCTACAGATTTGTTCCCACTGGTGCTGGCAGACTTTAGTTTATTCCTTTGCTAAGCATTTATAGGAGGTATCCCCATCCCTCTCTTGGGTTACAAATAAATCACATTTTGTTCTGATGCCAGATAGTGCTGTGCAATGCACAAATAAGATATAGGCTGAATACTTAATATTTTAAGCCAACCATAGGGAACAATAATCCTGTTCATGCTTCTCAGGTATTTTACCAGCTATGCTGATATAGCACTATTAAAATTCAGATCATAAAAATCCTAATGCAGCCACTAAAATTTTAGCAACATATTTTTAATTTAGGTAGTTACTTTGAATTCAAAAGTATCCAACTTAAATCTATTTCGTCAAATAGAGTTACAAACCTGAAATGAAGAGATAATTATCAGTAAATCACCAGCTAATGATTTGAGTGCTTTTATCTACTTCCTCTAAATACCTGATGTGTACCTGCCTGCCTTTAATTGTGAGGTTTTTCCTGTCTTTTTCCAAGGATTTACAATAAAAATCTAGTATCAGTACACAGGTTTTGTGAGACCTGCTTATCAGACAGTGTAGTAAGTAATCTGCCATAATGCAGAGTTGAAAGAAACTGCCTGAATGCTGATCTGTTCTTTTCCACTCTTAACCACTGCATATAATTTTACTGACAACACAAGAATCCTTCATTTTGTAGAAGTCAGAAGTGTGTATGCACCATCCTTTCCTCAGAAGAGATAACTCATCTTAAACTTTAAATATATCTGCATATATATATATATATATATATATATATATATATATGTACTAAAGTTCTTAATTTCTCTCACAAAGATGCTGCATGAAACAAGAGTTCTGGCCATTTAAGCTTTAATAAGGCCCCGTTTTGGCATTGTTTAACTTAATAAAATAAATAGTACTTCTACATTAGTACACAGCTAATGAGCGGTGACTATAAAGCTAAAAAAAATGTCAAATACGTTCTAGAAAACTCTAACTAAATTATGTATTCAAAGACCAGAACACCCAAGAACTACACATTGTTATCAAACTCTGTTGGGCCAGCATTCCATTGAAAACATGCTGATCAAATGCTCATCGCTCCGTGACTCAAAGCCATGGCTCTTATCATTCCAGAGACTGCTTATTACTCGAGGGTTCTTTTGCAAAGACTGTCCTTCGCGTGACCAGTCTTCCAAGACCTTCACATTACTGAAAAATCCAGCTATTATTTATGTTTGATATTCAATTTTCCATACAAATGTAATGATCTTCATCTTGGGCCTCTCATTTTAAATGTTTTGGAAACATCAAGCCACAAAGCTAGAAAGCTGAAAAAAATAGTCCTAAATTTACAAGGGTAAAGAAGTGTAGACTTATATCAAACATATGGAAATGTTTGAGAAAATAGAATGGTTATATTTATTCACATTGCTATCTTCTTTTCTATACCCTGTCATAACTACATTTTAAAAAGACAACCGCACTAAAGGAATCTCTCTAAATTCCAAATAAATGTTTAAAGAACATGAAAAATGCAACAGAAAGTGAACATGGATGATCAAGAGGGCATTTTTCAACTTCAAAAAGTATTTATGATCAACAGAAACAAATTTTACACAGAGACTTTTTTCTTATTAAGAAATCTTTCAAGCCATAAAACCAGAAGCACCATAGATTTTGTTTCATGTTAGCATGAGCTGAATTGTATTGGTTTATTGAAATGACATGAAGTTTTTCTTTTCTCTCAGATCAATGTGTAAATGTGTCAGTGTGTCACAGAAGTCCCCTGGCAGGAGGCAGGTAACAAGAGATGTCTGTATGTAATGCATCCCAAATGAGAAGTTGTAAGCAACTTCACAATTGCAAAGGCCATTTCATTTTAAAGACACAATTTGGATCAGGAGGAAGTGTTTTATTGTCCCATTAGGGTTTTCTTGGGCATGTACAAGTCTTGAATTGTAAGTCCTAAGCATGCAGCTGGTTCTGCTGGCTACTGTGAAGTTGTTCTAACTTAGCCTACAAAAGTACTCAATAAAATTAGGCATTGCTACCAGGGTAAAGATGAAACATTAACTCACTTTCTATGGGAAATAAAAGCAAAACCCTCAGCACCATGAAGGCTCACATCCTGATTGCTGGATGTGAAGTAACCAGAAAACCATACATAGTCAAATCCAATTGCTTGAGCATAAATTTTAGGTTTAGAAATTATACAAATGAAGAAGTTCAGAAATTTGGTTCAGTAGATGCACCACAAAATTCTCCTTACCACCTCATACATTTCATATTTTGATAAAAATCACTTCAGCTTTTTTCCACCTTGTTATCTTTTGTGCCCTGTGTCCCTTTTGTATAAACACAACAAAACTAATTTGGCTGAAAGCTAAAGCTTTGGCAGGAGACAATGGAATCCTATTGGACAAACACATTCTGAAAAATTTGTTTACTTGACAAGTACACTCAACTGTCTTGATGATCAGTCTTTTCCAGAAATCCCAGCTAACATTAATTTCAGTAAAATTTTTCATGCTAACTCCAGTGTAATTATCAGAAACTGATATTTACTCTGAAGAAAATGAGGAAATAGTTTTGAATATGTAAGAATTATCTACAATTTTTTATGCTAGAGCAAGTTTTTGTAGATAACTATGAAAAAATTGATAGCAATCATGGAAAAAGTAAACTTGCCCAAACATCATTCTAATGTAACTCATTCTAGTAATTATTAAATAATTTGTATTTTTGTCAGAAGGATTTATTTATATTGTCTTATTTTAACAACACTCATAGAATTCTAGTATCCTAGTGTTGTATGCCAAGCCAAGTTACCAATACAAAAAAAAGTTACACAAAAAAGTAGTAAGCAGTGGAAGTAATTATTAAGATAACCTTCTATCTCCTACAAACATTATTCACTTCAAGTAAGAAATCTAGATGGCTTGGCTGAAGACAAAATAGAGATGCACATAAAAATATGTGACACGGGAGACAAAATTATTTAACTGCCAGTTAGAAGATGGCACAAGTTCTTGTTAGTTTTCTAACAGTTGAGAGATTGTTACTAATTTTTATCAGTGTTGGGAAATAATTTCATCATTCCAAAGTTTTTGTTTTGCTAGGCAAAATAAAAATATACAGCACAGTTATGTCCCCATTCTAACACCTTCATATTAGAAACAAATGAGAACTATGAGATTGATTTTCTGAAATGCACAGGAAATCTTTGAAATGAAACAATATTTTTAGAGAACTCATATGGAACTAAAGACTGTGTGGCAGTCAGAAACTGCTGAATAGAAAACCTAAAGGAGTGCTCTGGGAAGAATGGTAAAAGGTTTGGGAGTGTCCTGTGAAAGTAAGCCTGGATTTAATCAATGTTAGTTTGACCAGAAGAGAGCTTTAACAAGTGAGCAGCAGTAACGTTTGCCTGAAACACTCCTGCTGAGTCTCCTGGCTAACTAAAGCAACTTATATTTTGTCCTACTGGATATCCACAAAAGCAGCTTTAAAGGACAAAGGACACAGACACAAATATTTTTGAGCTAGGATCCTCAACAGCCCTGAGAGGAACTAAGATGAGCTCTGTCTACTTTATGGTTATAAATAAAATGAAGCACTAGATAGGAAGGAGACATAGCGTGTGGGCTGGATTGGTGGAGCAGGCTGGGAATGTTTCTGCTTATCATATCACACAATATAATGTAGGGGAAGATGGAAACTTTATCTATTTGATTCTTTAATGTAAATTAATTTTTTTACTTGTCAAAATTATATCAAAAATCCTGTGGAAAGAACAGACTATTATTTTTAAAAATAAACAAACAGACAAGACAGCTTTGATTTGATATGAAAACAAACAGCAGTGAAAGGATAAGCTTTCATCATTATGGAGAGCTTGGCATTCTTGCAGATATATTCATGAATTAATCATTGAAAAATTTAAACTCAAAAGATTCTGCATTTTCCAATGCAAGTAGTCTCTAAAGAGTACTGAAAATGGTTATTAAATCATAGAGTTTTAATTCCTTGCATCAGGAATCTGTTTCACACACAGTTAACTGAAAAAATAGTGTGATGCTAAAATGCCTGTGATCTTATAAAACCAAAGAAAATTGTGAACAGGCACTAGCAGTACGTCACCATGTATAACAGTACTAAAATCTGTTCACAAAACTACTATACATATAGTAAACAGCAGGAGTTTTGGAATGCCATGCAGCTTTTAAATTATTAGCACTAATTAGCCAAATCAAAAAAAGAGATCAAGAAACATTAGAAGTGAAGACAAGTCTACCTGTATCGCTGTGTCAAAATTACATTTCCAAACAACCAATTAGTAAAGACAACCTTTCAGCCCAAGAAGCCATATGTAAAGTGGGACGGCTTCATTACAGTGGCTCCCTAATTAAAATGTAAAGGCTGCTGATCATTGCATAATTAAACAACACGTCATGTGGTTTCTTCTGGCAATTGCAAGCAGCTAGGCCTGAAATCATTAATGACTAAGACATCGTCTAAATGAGTCCAGAGACAGTAGAACTACATTCTGTCAGAATGGAGAGCATCCTATGGTCATTATGGAGATAATATCCTCCAAAGGGACTGCTCTGTACAAAATGTTGAAGTTCTTTCTCTCAATATGACTTTGACTTTTTATATCCAGTTTTCTTACTAATTAGCCCAAAAGAAAAAGGCTAGCAGGGCTAATTAACTTCCAGATACGGTAATCTAAATATGAATCTGAAGAACCAAAGATTTTCCCTGTGGATATTCTAAACGTTTTTCATCAGTGAAAGCTCTGCTATTGAGAAAATATTTTTTAGGTAAACTTATGCCTTGATTGAGGGCTCCTTACGTGGCTTCCCACTTTGCAGAATGCCCAAGGAACAAAAGCATTTGCAGCACCAGTTCTCTGTGTTCTGCATACCACAGACCATCCATTAGCCTTCACTGATGATGCACACAGATACTAAAAAAAAACAGTGAATTTGTAGTTCTATGAATTTACTGGAGAATTTTGGGGATGGGAATTGTTTTGCAAAACAATAATGCCAGTCACAAGAAAAGAATATATTATGAAAACACGCACATTCCCCGGTCTGTGCTTTAGGAGATTCAAAGTGTAATGGACAAAGTAACATGAATAATACGAGCCTTTGAAAAACTCATAAAACCAGCAGATGTGCTAAGTTTGTAATAGGCATATCCTATCATCCTATCACCTTCACTCTGAGTAAAGCTAGTCTGACTCAGGTTTGGAAGAATTCTTTAGGTCATTCCCCACACCAATAGAGATAGCAGCCATTATTTAGTATGGTGCTAAATTCCAGACCAGTAAAGTGAATTTGCACTTAATTTTAAACTCTAGAGTATAATTGGACATGATTTTTCTTCTTTATACTATTCATTTTTATCACCACAATTTACACTGAACTCTTTCTCTGCTAGGAACAGTCTGGGAGCTGGCTATAGTTCGGTGAAACCCAAGTCTGTCCCTTCCCTGCTCCATGCAACCACTATTTTGGTTTTGAATTTATCAATCATGCCACAGCTAATTGCCTATGAATAGATTAAAAAATAAATAAATATAAAATCATGGTGAACACATGGATATGTTTCTTTCCTATATAACACAAGTAAAACAGAATTTGGTTCTGTATCATACTTCTTTAAGGACAGTGTCCCAAAGAACTTTTTAACGAAGTATCTTACTGACAGCACACTGAGTATAGAAAAATGTGTCAGCCAGAATGCTCTCAGCAAAACCTCAGATGTTCATAGTCAATAGAAGTCCTTTTACTGAGACTTGTTGCCCAGGAAGCCATAGTTTATTTCTGTTCTTTTTCACCAGAAAGAAAAGACCTGAGACAAGTTTTTCTTCAGCAATATAAGCATCCTCTTAGATTCCTCACATCAGATGAGTTAACTGGTTTCAGTTAGAAGACACGGTGCTTCACACCACCTAAAAGAACATTGCAATTGGAAGGCTGAACAAAACTGTGGTGAAAATAGTACTAAAATATAGGGATTCTGAGGAAATGGACTATCCTACACTGTTCTGCTGATAACATAATGTCTTCTGGAGTCTGAAAAAATCCCCAGTATATAACCCTGCTGATATTATTAGGGATGATAATTCTCAGTGCAGACTCAGTTTAATTATCTTCCTGCAGTTTCCTGTGGGATTAGGATCATGTGCTGATTTGTGTTCTGACCACAGAAGTGGTCATTTCCAAGGCCAGCTTTACCCTACCTACTCACATTCCTCTGTCTTCCATTCCCAGTCCCTCCACAGATCACTCAAATTGCTGCTTTTATTCACTCCTTTTAATTGCCTGATCTTCAACAAGTTGGGTGTTTTTGCAATCAGAGGCAACTCAGCTGCCAGGTTCTTGAACACAGAGACAATGCTTTTGTAGGATGGGCTGGACATCCTGGAGAATGACCGTGGTTTGACATGCAAAACACTCAACTTTAGTGTTTAATGAAATTAAACATCACTTAGAGCACAGCATCCACTAAGGGCCACAAACGGTGCTCTGGGAACCCATGGGAGCCTTCTGCTCTTCCAGGACTGTCCAAACCATTTTGGGTTTTTAGGTAGTAAGATGTATCTTCCCTTCAGTGCTGCTGCAAAACTTAATTACTTGGCTTAACCTCAGGATGCAAACTGAGGCAATTTCAGAATGAGGGTAGCTTAAAGTAACTATATTTTAATTACTGTCTTATGCACCACAACAGTAGCACTGGTTCTGTTAATAAAGGGAAATTAATTTCCCTTCACTCAGGTCAGCAATAAGTCCATTTTGGACTTTCACAGGGAGAAATTCCTGCTGATTTCTTTAAAAATATTATATATATATGTATATTTATATATGTATGCTTTCTTAAAAATCAAGAACATCCATGGAAATCGGGAATCATAGGTCTATAAACACAAGATGCACCAAGATTTTCAACTATTTCCTGGCTGGTTACATTTTAATTACAAATAAAAACAGCTATTAATTCTTCTGGTCTGCAAAAATTCAAGTTGCTATGCAGAGAACTACGGTTAAAAGCTGAAAATGAGCACTGCTTTAATTCTTTCATGCTTTATTTTCAAACTCATTTTCACATTTATTGAAATTCTTCAGTGCAGCTATGGACCTTCCTATGACTTCTTTTACTCCAACTGAAGAATCATAAGCATATCCCATTCTTTGGCCAAATGAAGCCTGTCAAACTAGAGGTCAAATTCATCCTAACTATCTCAATGAGTAAAATAATCCCTAAATATCAATTTCAAGATCTTGCTGCTAGAAAGACAAATAAAACAGACCTTCATAATGTCATGAAAGTACAGAAAAAGGATTACAAGAATCTGTGAACTCCAGAACCCTTTAAAAAGTGTTGTTTGCTATAAAGCATGGCAACATCACAGAATGTTGAGAGACTGATTCTGCTGGTCATTCTTCAAACATTCTGGACTAGAGAAGACCAAAACAGATTTTTCTGTGCTCAATTTAGTGCTCAGTGTTAAGCAAGTATTAGTTTAACTGAACCTTCAAACTTCCATTTTTAGAAAGGGAAAATTTTTTTTGAAAGAGGAAAAATATTTTAGTTGTTTGTGGCAGGATTTTTTAAGAAATATCTGCCCTCATTGCACCTCTTGATACTGCCATGCAGCATTATCACTATGTTTCTATCCCTGTTTTAATGCTGTATGCTGGATTTAGGTCTGATCTTAAGGAATTACAGGTGAGATAGCATTGCCAATCAGAAATTGTTACTCCTAAGTATTACAATTTAATAAACTTAAAGACAGAAAACTAACTAATCCAAGTTTGAAAATGTCAGCCAAAAATGAAAGGTAAAGGAAGAAACATCGGAGTGATTATTTAAAAATTCAAAGTTGAATCTCCACAGAGATGATGAAAGTCAGAGGGACAGCATCATTTCACATCCTAAATAATGTTTTCAAATAAAACATTTATCATGTAGCCATATATTGAGAAGACTCCAGCTCTCCACTGGCAAAGAAAGAAAGTTCTGAGTAGCAACCAGGTAAGATGCTTTGGAAGACTAAAATAATTGTGAAAATGATCACAAGTAGAGCAGGTCACCAGCATATTTTTTTCATAGTTTAGCCCTTGCTAAACTTCATTTTCTCCAGCCCTGTATGCCAACTAACTGGGGGGTGGGGTGGGTTGAATATATAAACTATCTAAGGATTAACTCATTTTTCTCAGTTACTTGGGCAATTTTGACCCTTTTTTACTTTTTTTTTTTTTTTTTTTAAACAAGTACATTAAAATGAGTTGAAAAGAGACAAAAGTCTTCTCATAATATTCAGGTCAAGGTCCTTTTATGGAGCTTGCTCATTATATAACTCCACGTATTTTCATATTCTAGGACTACAGTGGAAAAAAAGCTTAAGCCCCTAATATCCTACATTTTCTGACAATCACTAATATAACCCTGATAATGATTGAAAGTTCACAGAAATCAATAGCAGCTTTTCTCCATTTGTCTTGGTGCTCTTCAGTTATTCATCTACTACCAGTAAATCAAAGAACACAAGACAAACTTCTCAATTTTTATTTAGAAAAGTTCTGCCTGTACCATTTTGCTATTTTCAAGCCACCTATCACCATGTTCATCAAAACTGAAGCTGCAGAATCTTATCTGCAGCTGATAATTTCATTTTGAAAAAACAGCTGACTGCTCCAAAAAGTCTTGCAGAGGTACATGGAGACTGTCAACTCTTCAAACAGAACCAAGACGAGATTAACCAAGACATTTTAAATATCATTATTATAAATGTGAACTAAATTCAGTTGCTAATTGGATTAGAGTTTCACTGACTACATTTAAACTACAAACTTGACTATGCAGTTAACCTAGATATGAGGTTACCTGAAGTAAATCCTTAAATTACTGTGCTTCTAATGATATATGCAGAGGTCTCTGCACAACACTCAGTAATAAAAAACTTTCTCTTATGGAAAATAGCTGGTGAAAAATGACATCCACTGATACTGTAGCCTGCTATACCTCTTATTAGAAACCCCCTATTCTCTCCCACATTCATATCCCTGTAGTGTCCTGTGGAGAATCTCCAGTGCATCTAAGAAAGGGTAAAAGCTTTGGGTTAATAATTCATTATGAATAGTCTAAATTTTCATGCAGTGTGTATCCAGGTGATACTATGCTCAATACAAATTCAAAATGTCAGCTTTAAAAAAAAAAAAAAAAAAAAACAACAAAGGAAAAGAAAAAAAAGTCTTTCTGCCCTTGTTTTAAGGATGAACCCTGAAATAATTTATTCATGGTGCCATAATAAACTGTCAGCTATCTTGACAACTAAAAATTAAGTGTATTGTACTCCTCAGAAATTCCAAGAAATATTTTTTTTTGTGTAACAAAAAGAATAGAGAGAAAAGACAACACATTGAAACCCACAGCCAGACTCCACATGCACTGAAACTTCACTCAGATGCCACTGCTTAGGATCTGTAGAGCCCTTAAGTCATAACAACCTATCAGAAAAAAATCACCTGAAGTGATCTCAGCATACCTAAAAATGTTCAACTGTCGCTTTGAAGCAGTAATTCAAGTATTTAAACTCAGGCAAAAAAAGTCTTGATGGAAAATACAAGGGAAAAAAGCATGTTAGTGGAAGAGAAACTGCCTTAATTGGATAGTTAAGAGTATTTGATAGGAATATAAAAAGGCAAAACTGTCAGAATGCAATTCTTCTACTGGCCACTGGCCAAAGCAGTGCAGATTTTAGAGGGAAGAATAAGCCACCACAATTACACAGTGTCTCCCACACATGATAATTTCAAAACAATTCTCAGCGTTTCACTTTTATTTGAGTGAGAACAAATTTTCACTCAGTTTATAGTTTCCCACTGAATTTCTTCCTCATTTAATTCTTTGTCTATAAAATGGAATATGCCCCAATGAAAAGCCACTGATAGCAGCTGCACCAACATATATTTCTACTGTAGACAAGCAAGTATTCTAATTGCATCAAAATTTATTCTTTTTTGAATTATTTCACTCTTGGAAAGTACCTGTACCAGAAGCTGTATCAATTCAGGTACACCAATGACTCAGCTGCAGCTGGAGCAAATGTCCACCCCAGAAAAGCTCTGGAATGATTAGAGGTAACAGGTCAGCAGCAGCTCCCTGCTGTGAGACTTCAATTCATCTTCAGCTTCCAAAGTGCTTCTCTTCTCCACATGAGCCACAACCTTCTCTCTCCCCAAACTTTAACCCTCGATTTTTAAAGGCTAACCATTCTTCTGACCTAAAAACCCTGCTATAAGTAAGGAGAAACTCACCAGGAAAGGAAGATAGAATGAAGATCCCAATACTGTTGAGCACTGTTGGGTTTATTTTCAAAAAGAAAAAAACTTGCATTACTTGATGTGAACCTTGAAGAGCTGTCAGAATTACTACCCATCCAGTGGAATGAGATTTCTACTTAATAAAATGGAGAGTTTCATGATAGACCATCATATTCTCTACGTCTGACAAGAAAGGAAGCTTTTCTTTTTCCCATGCTGGTAGCAAATACTTCTAAGTATTCTGTCATTACAACTTCTATATGAAATGGCACAAAGGAACACACAAGAAAAATTAGGTTGTATATTCAGAGCTCAGAGATACATTTCACTTGATCTTAGCCTTTAAGTGGCTAGTGATAGATTGCTAATTTGTTGCTTTTTGTTCTATATATATTATATATAAACATATAATATTATATATATACAGTGTATATTATATATTGCATACATATTATATAATATCATATTAATACATGCAATGTATTGATATATTGTATATTTAAAATGTATTTATATTATACATGTATGTATGCATTATGTATGTCTCTTCTGCACAGTAGACATTACATGTCATGGAGTTTGCTCATTGTTGTCTCCACTTTTTTCATTTGACCAAATGAAAAAACATTTGAATTAAGAGGCTTTGAACCAAGCTTTTTATAGTACATACCATTTTTTATAATCCATTCTGAGAAAGAATAGGAAAGATGGAAGTCCAGCAATGCAAAAGTAGGACTAACACCTTCAGAGCAGGATTTCTCTTTCCATTACCTTCCCTCCTACTACAAATATGACTTTATCAATCAACTTGGCAAAGACACACAGACAGCAGAGAAGTAGCAATAATGTTAGAATCATTTCTGTGAGATCCACAGGGACAATTTCAAGCAGATGAAATCACAGAATCATAGTATTTTAATTTAGAAAAGACCTCTAGGACCAGTGAGTCAAACCATTAATCCAGCACTGCCAAGTCTGTAACTAAACCGTGTCCCCAAGTGTCTTTCAGATACCCCTGGGGATGGACTCCACCATTTCACTGGGCAGCCTGTTCCAATGCCTGACAACCATTTTAGTGAAGAAATCTTTCCTAAGATCCAGCCTAAACCTCACCATGCATAACTTGAGGCTGATTCCTCTTGTCTCATCACCTGTCAATTGAGAGAAGAGGCCAACCCCTACCTGGCTCCACCCTCCTGTAAGGGAGTTGTAGCAAGTGAGAAAATTCCCCCCTGAGCCTCCTCTTCTCTAGGCTGAGCCCCCTGGCTCCCTCAGCCACTCCTCATATGACTGACCTTTCTGCCCTTCTGTGGACATGCTCCATCACCTCAGAATCCTTCCTTTAGTGAGGGACCCAAAAGTGAGCACAGGATTTGAAGTGTGACCTTGTCAGGGGCCAATACAGGGCCATAATCACCTCTCTGGTTCTGCTGAGCACACTATTGCTGATACAGATCAGGTACCCTTGGCCTTCTTGGTCACCTGGGCACACCTGGCTCACGTTCAGTTGTTGTCAACCACACCTCCAGGTCCTTTCCTGCCAGGCACTTTCCAGCCATTCTGCCCCAGCCTGGATCCCTGAGTGGGGTTGTTGTGGCCCAAGTGCAAGACCCAGCACTTGGCCTTATGGAACCTCATACCGCTGGCCTTGCTCCATTGATCCAGCCCATCCAACTGCAAAGCCTTCCTACCCTCCAGCAGATCAACACTGCTGCCCAGCTTGGTGTCACCTGCAAGGGGACTTGTCCAAACCATCGATACAGATATTAAACAGGACTGGCCCCAACACTGCACTCAGTTTTTCACCCAGCAAACAGGACACCTATCTAAGCCATGAGCAGCCAGTTTCTCCAGGACAAAGCTGTGGGAAATTGTGTCAAATGCTTTGCTTAAGTCCAGGTAGACAAAATCCATAGCCTTACCCTCATCCACTAAATGGGTCACCTTGTCACAGAAGGGGATCGAGTTACTCAAACAGGAACTGCCTTTCATAAACCCAGGGTGACTGGAACAATCCCCTGGTGTCCTGCACAGACCAGGTGATGGCACTCAGGACGACCTGCTCATGGTAGTCAGAAGAAATATCAGTCTTGGGAAGAGTCCCAGGATTTTGTCCTGTATTGTTTTGTCATAACTGCACATTAAATATTAATTTAATATTAAAATTAAAAAGAGAAAAAGGCCTCTTGCCTTATCTTGAGGATGGCTGCAAATTGGGGACTGTAACATTTTGCAGTATATACCTCTTACCTGTACCCCTTCCAGGGGCATGCTAACACATTTAACTGACATGTAGTATCAGATTTTCTATCCCTCAATGTAGATTTCAGCTTCTGGACTGAAATTTCCAAACAAAACAGTTCTGATAACTACATCAAATATTCCAGATTCTGGGGGGAATAGCTGCTTCACAAAGAGCCTCCTTAACAACTGATCAACATCCAAAATGACAGTTTATTATCACTAGCAGAAAAACACACTTTTGCTGCAACTGGAAGTTACCATCCCTTCATGCTCTAACCCTGTGAGGAGGATTAGCAATCAAGATTTTGGTGTCTATTGCATTATTTGATATGGTGTGTTACAGTATGAATAACAGCTTACTGCAATACATTGTATTGCTTCACCAAGAAGAAGCACACCCTTCAGCTCTCACACAGCTTTTGTGTTCTCAAATACAACAGCCCAGCTATTAAAAAATTAATAGCCTTTTTTTAATGTCACATGTGTGACATTTGAAAAAAAAAAAATCTCACTTCTTTTCTTCTTTCCTTCTTCTGTGTCACTAGAATAATTTCTTCCTCCTCAACTCACATTTAAACACATTCCACTCAACACAGCTGCAGTGTGTGAAACTAGCATAAATGATGGTGTCTTCAATTTTTACTATTACATGTTCATTATCTAAAACAATTAAAACTTAAGGGAAATTACAAAGTTTATCTGTGAAAGTCATGCAGCAGGAAGATTTTCAAAATTACTTTTTGAAGATTTTAAGTCTAATTACTTCGACAATCCATCACTGCCTATTGTGTGTCATGAGATAAAGCTATTACTGTTGGGTTCGTAATATTCTGCACATCTCTTACCTGTAACAAGCCAGCAGGAGTTGAGCTCATCCACTGAGTGCTCTTTTATTCTGAGCAAGCTCAGCTAAAAGACAATTTATATCAAACAAACCGGAAAAAATTCAAATACCAGCACGTATTACTGACACTAGCAGTCTCTTCAGTTGTCAAACATTTAAATTAAGGAGCAGGTTTGAAACTACCATCAAACTAACCCTTGGTGCTATGAAGACCAAACAAAGTGATCATGGGCATGCCTGCCATGCAAATGGTGCAATTACACACATATTTTCTATATAAGCTTTCATGAGAAGAGTGTATAAATGGTTTGAGCTTCTTCATCTGTGTGGTTTAACTTCCTTTTTTAATTCAAAAATATTAAATCCAGACTGAAAAACCTATTTTAGAATCCTACCAAACACCAGCACTCTTCCAAAATAACATTAAATTACTTTTATATCTATTTAAGTTTTTCTGCCCTTTAACTTGCACATGTTCCATATATACTGAAAAATATTTTATGTGATTATTGCTATGATAAACACAGGTCTCAATATCAAAATATAAAGTCTGAGATGGGGGAGAGATTCTGTATTCTGGTCTTACCATGAGCCTGAATCATTCTACCTGAATAATTCTAAACTAAATCATTTATGAATCAGCATATACCTCACACCCCACCCAAAAATATTTGATGAGTCACCACCTTCTCCACGTAGACAAAAAGAGGAAGTACTCACAGTACACAATTTAAAAGTGTATTTTTTTCGTGCTTGAAGAGCATGGAGACTAGTAAACTAGCTATAAATTTGTTCTTCACCTACAAACCAAAACTCAACTCAAACACTCAGTGCACATTAAAGAGCAGTGTTTTTCAAAGAAAGAAAAAAGTTTAAAATCTTTCATTTACAATTAAAAAAATTATTAATAACATATACATTATAAGTCAAGTCAACAGCTACAGAAACAATTTATTTACATGCTGCTAGTTGTTTAATCGTCTTTAAATTGCCTTTGGAAACTTAATTTTAAATGCTTGCCTGATCTCAGTTGCTTTGCAAGTAAATATTATGCATATGAATAGCTTGCTTGCTTTGTTTCCACATTTCATAAAGTTTCTATGCATTTAGACATTCCAGGATTTATGTTTATTGGTTTGAAATCTATGTGAAGGACCAAAAATTCTATGAATTACAAAAATCAACTAATAGACCAAACAAAAAATGTTTGCACTCTTTAAAAAACATAATCAAAGGCTAAAGAACTAAGCTCAGACAATAAGTAAATTAGATTTATGTCTCGCATGTAAAGATCACTGATATGAAATGCTCACTTGTCTCAATTTATTTTAAGCAGAAGTGAGGGCAGTGGCACTTATAAAGAGTCTAAAAATAATAAATTACATCTTATTGCACAAAGTCAAAGGTTAAACTTATTATTGCTCACCATAGGCCAACCTTAACCCCAGGATTAATGCCATAAACAAAACAAAAATTCCGTTTGCACACAATGCACGAGGTTAATGTCTCTGAAGAATTACAAAAGGGAAATGATGCCCCCTACTGCTCCCAGAAAATGTTTCTGTATAAACACAATATTTTGGTTCAAAGGGAATTATCATGTAAAACCAATGAACATGTATTTTCAACCTAACTAGTACTCATTAGCATGACATATGCCAAGGACAATTTATTTCTTCTTTGGACTTTAATTAAAATACATGAAGGGCCTTTCCCTTGTAGAGGAAACTCTCAGGAACACAAACAGCTAGAGAGGATATAGAATCTAAGTTTCTCAGGAGTTACATATTCTGGTGAAGAAAATATGAAGATTCAATTCAATTTTTCTTGTCTTCATGCATTTCTGATTACATCAAACTTGAAATAACTTTTATGTAGCAGTGACATTTTTCAAACAGCAAAGTTGAAATGATATCTGGTAGCAATTTGACACAATTCATTAAAAGGTAACGAAGCCCATGTCCTGGAGTTGTGGAAGAGCACAGCTCAATTCCTAAAGCAGTTTTATGGTTCTGGAATCACAGACACTGTTGTGATGGATTTCTTGATGGGCAATAACAAGGTTATTGTTTGAAACACTTTTCAGGGAAAGAGAGCTCAAATACTGAAGAGCTTCTACTGGTGTCTTATTTGTTCCGCTTTTAAGCCACAGTAGACCCAATGACATCAATAATATTAAATGTTGATTTCCACCAGTGTAATTGAAAAATAACCCCCAAATTCTTAAAGATATTGGACACACTGAACTTCTCTACTTCAACGTAAACTACATAAATATCATTTGGTACATTGTTGCCTTTGATCTGACCTTCAGCACCCTTTTGAGTATTCTTAAACATATCTAATCTTAAATTTGCTATCACTCACCTTTGTGCAAGGTTTGCAGAGTGAAATGGTTGCAGTTCACAAGTCCTTATGCCACAAAAATAACCAAAAGTAAATCAGTAAGCAAAGTTAATGAGCTGATATGAACAGGCATGCTTTTTTATTACTAAGTCCTTTTCATCACAAATCTTAATATGTGTAAGGTTATTTAGACAATACTACTGTGACCTTGCATTGGTCATTTTCGGCTCAAAGCACAATGAAACACTGATACAAGAGGAACACTTTTACCTGATTCTTATGAGGATGCCTGTGCAGTAGAATGTGAGAAATGAAAAAATTTTCTCATTCGTTGTCAGAGCATACAAAATTGAAAATGCAGCACCTGTATATCAGGAAACATTTGTTTAGAACCATTTCTGCTCATTTATGATAACTTTACAACATATCAATAAGAGGAAAAATGTTCATAATGGTTTACTGTTTCAAAATGAACTGGACCCAAGACAGGGTCAGTGGTGAGGTTTAGCAAAATATATTCAAACTTGTAAGACTGTATGTCATAAATATATATATTACATTTTCCTAAGAGTAGATCTTCAAATAAGTTCAGAAATCAGGTTCCAACACAGATTTTTCTTTTTACTGTTGATGGTTTCTAGCAGGAAGTTTGGTCCTCACAGTACTGCCTGAGTAGCACTGGCTCAGGTTTGCAGCATGGCTGTGCTCCTCTAATCCTCACCTAATATAAACCTCCATGGATTAACTAGATTTAGAAGTAGATTTAAACAAATATATAATGTTCTAGGGTCAAAGGAGATGAATTTAAACCAGTCAAGAGTAGGCATTGTTCAGGGAGGAAATTCAAATAATTGCATCTTATTTCCAAGGTAAACTTGCATTTAACTGTGTTAAATACAGCTCAAATGCCATTTGGGATAGTCCTGACTTATACAGATTTCTACATTCATGATGGAGTGTGTTGTTTAAGGATTTAATAGTCTGGAGAAGGCTGCAGACTGACAGAACAGCATTATGAAAAAGTAGATAACATGACTGACAGATATTTGAAAAATTTTATCAGTCATATAAAGCAAATTTCCTCCAACTTATTTTTCCTAGATATTGATGTAGGACTCTCCAATAAAATACTATTAGTTGTAGTGGAATAAGCTAAACTGGGATGGCATCATCCTGAAAACATTTTACTATTTTTCTACCATGGTGAAACCAAGCACATAAAGGAAGGCCCATTTCTCTAAATATGTTTCCTAAATGTGAAAGGGTTGAAGCAATTTCCAGAGGTCTCTGTCTAGAAAAAGACCTCCACCGATATTTAGCTGAACTGCCTTTGCTCTGAGACATGAAATAAAATACACTGGAATCAAATGTAAATGCATCATTGTGCTTTATGTAAAGAAAATCAGCCTAATTTGCTTTTTTCACCACTATTACACAAGCCTAGCATGCCCAGTTCTTATTACTAAAATTTTATTGAAATGGTTGGAAATACTCAGATTTACATCAGCTGATTAATAATTCCACTGGTTTTAGTAGAATTATATTGAACCTTACAGTCACAGAAAGCGTGCGAGTCCAATTTTTAACTGCAGTGTTTTCATATACCCCTCAATAGAGGCTCAGTTATAGTGTAAATATATCAGAAATATCTTCACACTCTTTGACTGTGTAGAAATCACTGTATGTACAGAAAGTCTGGCCCAGCTTACTCCCCATACACAAAAGTTATAAAAACTTGGTGTATTTAGAGGGAACTCTTATCTGTAATTGAAGAAAAGATATTGTTCTATATTAGAAAATACAAACCAAGTATTACCATGCTGTTTCAGACATTAAAATAATACTAAAACTTAGGACTAGGTTCTGGAAAACCTTACTGAAGTAAATTGGCATTTAGTCTGCTCAGCAGTCAAACTGAAGTCAACAGGACCATACATTCAGATGAATACTCATTTATCTTGGTCTGAACCTTGTAACAGTTAGATTTTGTGCAAGTTATCTGCAAACTGGCATAATTCAGACATAGAAGTTTCTATACCTATTTGCACAAGTATAAAGAGAAAAACAAAAACCAAATCACCCACAGTAAGGTTTACTACAGGCAGCATCTTTTAAAAGCGTTAAAAAGCATTGTAAGCACATCTTCACAGCTCGTTGCACCCGTTGTACCTTTCAATTACTGCTGTAACTTCCCACCTACTCTGGAACTCAACTGAACCTCTCAGAACAGACAGAAATCAGATGTAAGATCCTATTCTGTTAGCAATCAGCTATATAACGGGTACAGCACATGCAAAGACATGATCAGCAATTAACCATACCTAGTGCTTTACAGAAAACAAAAAAAAAAAGAAAATTAAATTCCAGTAGTCAGAGTAGTAGCAAAATGTTTATGAAAATTTTAAAAAACAAACAGTTGCAAGAGTCATAATGACTGTATGATGTTCAAGAGTCTCACTTTTGATAACCTATAAAAATTATTTGAAAGAACTTCATGAAATCCCTAGATTTTAGCAAGATTAGCAAGAGTACTGCTTTAATTTTTGTAG
Source organism: Poecile atricapillus (assembly GCF_030490865.1). Taxonomy (NCBI): domain Eukaryota; kingdom Metazoa; phylum Chordata; class Aves; order Passeriformes; family Paridae; genus Poecile; species Poecile atricapillus. Next base: position 8,765,984 of record NC_081258.1, on the reverse strand, counting down.
GTGCAGAAACTTTGACGAGGTACTCTATTTTAAACTAACTTAGAGTGGCACTTGAGCATGACTTACTTTTTGCAGCATTTCTGCATTGCTCAGGGCCAGCTGCATGGTGCTGACGCCCCTTCAGACACCACTTGTCATTTCTGCAAGCGATTCAGTAGTGTTCAATCTCCCCTTACAATAAAGATTGTACTCCTAGATTATCATTTGGTTTGTCAGTCATCTAAGTGAAGCTGCAGTGTTTAAATACACAGTAGTCACAGAGTGAGGAACCTTTAAAATTACTGGTAATAATATAGCTAAATATTTACATTAGAAAAAAGCCCCATAAAACTGTCTCCTGGCACATTTCCCAGGCTAAACAACAGTCTTTGCCAATACACCTGCAGCTTTTAGTAACTAATTAAGAAACTTGAGCCAACACACTCAAAAAGCCTCAAAAAACCAAATGCAGAGTTCATTACATAAAAAAATACTACCCACTCTCAACAATTGATGCATGTATAATTGCAGTATTTTTGTCTTTTCTTCTTTTTATAAAGACTCAGTTATTTACAACAGGTTATTTTGAAAGGAAATTTGAATTAAGAGAAATAATTAATTCTAAAATTAAGGGATAAATAAGTTTTGGTTGTAGAAACTACTAATTACAGAACCTATACCTTGGACTGTTTTCAAAATGTTTGCCTCTTGATACTAAACTTGATTATCTATAGGTTCATTAAGATGGCAGCATTGCAACAAATTCTCCAAAAGGGAAACTTTCTTAATCACCTTCTTAGTCACCAGGGCTTCAAGCACACGTAAATGTCTGTCACACCGTAACTGGGGGCTTGAACAAGATGTGGAAGCTTGTCTCTGTAAAGAATTTTAAATAATTCCATTTCAAACCATTTTTGGCTTCTTTCTCTGTAGTTCTGTAAACAACAAAAACAACCAAAAAAAATTTAGTTAAAAATATACCAAAATTTCTTAATGAGAATTTGGGGTTGCCTTAAGTTTTAGGACTATATTACACACAAGACTTGAGGCCTCAGATTATTTATATATATTTCCTTCTGACATACATAGAATTTATTTGAGGTATCACTCTTAGAATATGCTACTATTTGTGTTATGACTGAAAATTAAAGTTTTTGTTATTCATATTCATGCAGAATACTTCCTATACCCTAATATTTTAAGTCCACAGCCTACAAACCATCAAACAAATATTTAAATTTATGCATGAAAATAACCCCACTGAAGACCATAATACTGAGGATCAGAGCACCATCTGTAAAGTGCATTCATAGACTCCATAGCTCAAATACCCAGCACAGGTTTGAAAGACAGTTCGGAATTTTGACTTCCTTGCTGTTTCAACCAGTACAGCTACTATTTCAAGTATGCAGCCAAAGCCCAGACTACTCAAGAAGGTCCAATTTCACAAAATCGTTCACACAATTAATTTTCAATTGCAGAAATTCTTATAAAGAGCAAGAAGGTGCACCAGGCAGCTGAAGCAAGCTATTGCGAAACATGAAAAAAAAAACCTCACACCTATTTACACGTTACCATTACAGTATTTCCCCAGTACTAATGCAAATAATGACTTGGCATCAACTCACATTCAGGAAAATCTCTAATATATCCCACAGGTGTGCCAAGCAGAAAAGCAAGACCAGGCACTGGGTGTGTCAAATTCCTTCGACTGCTACCAGAAAAATATTGCACTTTTCCATCTCTAAAATAAACTTACAAGATACAACCAAAGATCCAGGAAAGTGAAGTTTCCCCTCTAACTAAACAGAGCCTGTCACTTTGGATATTTTACTGCAAAACAAATTCCTCCCATAGGAGGAAACAAAATCCTTCTTCCCCAACAAATCCACTTTGTAAGCAGCCTATTGTAAGATGTCAGAGAATTTCCAGTGTTCTCAGCTCACATTTGGGGTTTGTACACCTGCACTTGTGCTTATGGCAAGAGGTTTGAAATTTCTCCTAAGTGTGAGGAAGATTAAGTTGAGGCTGCAGTTACAAAACAAAAAAAAAGTAATGATATTTTTGCTAGTTCGCATCACAACAATGCAGGGAACTTTCTCCCGAAAGTTCCAACTTGTTTAAATAATTGTCCCATGTATATAATCATTAGTAAACCTTTTCAATAGCATCTTTTTTCCACTTCAAAAGGCCTTTAGTTTGTCTTGAATGTTATAATGTCAGGTACTACCTAATCTCAGCAGGCTGGGTCACAGAACCACAACTGCTCACACTCACAGTGATTTCCCTGAGAGCAGCCTCACACCATTAAAATGCATTTGAATACAGATTTATCAAGAATATATGTAGAATTATACACATACAATAAATTCAGCAGTGAAACCATGTTTTATAACATGCAGCATGGCAAAACAGGCAAGAAAATGTCCAAGTCCCAACCATTACCCACATAATTTAGAAGTCAGTAAGCCTTCTTTGATATGAGATATTCCAAAACGCTGTGGTAGAATTCAATTTTCTTTCATCTTTTAGACGATATTTTGTGTCTCAAAATGCTGGTAATTTCATTTTTATTATACAGTTCCTTGATTACAATGTCATTTCTAAGTAATAATAACTAAAAGCAACATTGGCTGCAATGTCTGCATTTTAACAGTGGATGGCACCAATCACCTCAGAAATTGCCTCCTTAAATGTTAGATTACATCCTTATGTGGGAACCTTGTAGCATAATTCAACCAAAATACAAATATCTAAACAACAAAAACAGGGGGGGAAAATTGTCTTCAGTAAAGTACTTCAGGGAAGCATCTTTCTTAAATATCATACTCCCTGTCAAAACCCTGTCCTGTGCAGAATGAGTGTTCGTGTGTACACAGACGTATTTTTTTTTTCCATTTTACCACTGTTTCAGACAATTTTATTTGGCTCAAAGAATGACTTCAAATTCAGATTGGAAAGTGCATATAGCAATACTTGGATGTGAGCTTTTGGGGAGATTTTCCTATGGGCTAGGAACTGCAAACTGTCATTTGCTTTAGAAGTTCTAATAGGGATACAAGTGGCTATATAAAAATGATATTTCATATTTCTGTATTAAGCCTTTTCTGGTTTAACATACAAGTAGATTAAAACAAAGTATGTACATTTAAATGCATAACAATAAAATATTTGTCCTCCCTCTGGAGGCTGTATTTAATGAACAGCTGCTAAAATCTAACTTCACAGCGATGCTGAAGAGATGGTCAAAACAAACTGGAATCAAATAATTCCAAGGGGAACTTGGAAGACGCTAACCTGTGTCTGGGATGGTACGAAATATATATATATTTATATATTTATATTTATTTATATATATTTTCAATATATATGAAATATATTCCTTTGTACAACAGCTGGTCTGTATTGTCAGCTCCAGGCAGACAAAAGTCCCTGAGATAATTTTTAAGACCTGATCTTATCCTTCACGTCTCTTTAACAGTTTGGGGGTGGAGGGAGCTAAGTAAAAGTGTGCCCTTTATATTTTCCGAGCTATCAGAGCTAAAGATTTGGGGATGGGAGCTACACTTCTGTCCCCCGCCATCAGAAGGGATAAAGCTTGAATTTCTTTTTAAGTGAAATCCAAGTAGACAATACCAGAGCTGGCTGTGCCGAGTGTGTTACACCAAGGTTTCCCCGCCAGCTGGGCGGGAGCCTCTGGCTGTGGCCGCAGGGCCGGGAGCGGCCCCTCTGTGGGGCTGTGCCGGGCAATAAGGGCGATAAGGGCTGAGAGGAGTCCTCCCATTCTCCCGGGACACACAGACAGGGATAAGAGGAGCCGAGGGGCGGAGAACGACCGGGAGGCGGGGACAGAGCGGCCGAGAGGCGGGGCGGGGCGGGGCGGCCGTGCCCGCCGGGCCCTGTGCAGCTGCGGGCCCCTCAGCACCAGAGTCGGGGAACTTGTGGGAAATGGAGCTCCTTGAGCGGGTCCTGCGGAGAGTGACAAAGCTGATCACGGCACTGGAGCATCTCTCTTATGAGGAAGGGCTGAGGGAGCTGGGCCTGTACAGCCTCGGGAAGAGACGACTGAGAAGGGACCTCATTAATGTGTATTAATACCTAAGTAGGGAGTGCCAAGAGGATGGACCAGGCTCTGCTCGGTGGTGAAACTGACGCATAGGAAGTTCTACCTGAATATGAGGAAGAATTTATTTCCTGTGCAGTGACTGCGCACTAGACCAGATTGCCCAGGAAGGGTGTGCAGTGTGGAGATACTCCAGGGCTGCCCGGGCGCGATGCTCGGCCGTGAGCAGTTCACAGCTGATCCGCGGCGCCTCCGCCCTGGGGCTCTCAGGGGCCGGCCCCGCCCGCGCCGCCGCGCTGAGGGGCGGGGCTGGGGGCGGGGCCTGGGCGGGGCTGGGGGCGGGGCGAGGCCGCCGGTGTTAGCTATGGCGGCGCGGCTGCGGGCGGGCGCTGCCCGGCGCCGTCGCGGGCCGATGACGCGGGAGGTCGGTGCGGCGTTTCCCGGTGTCGCTGTTCCCGGTGCGATGGGATTCCGCGCCCCGCGCTGATGGCGGCCTGCCGGACACAGCACGGCTCCTCGCCGGAGCCCACGGTGGATGAGTTCACCGTCCCCGCCGAGAAGAGCCGCCTCCTGGAGTGCAGCCGGGGCCGCATCGAGGGTTTGTTCGAGGTGCGGCTGGCCGTGCTGGGGGCGCAGGGGGACTGGCGGCCCGCGCTGCAGCCGCCCAGCGCCAGTGCCAGGATCTGGGTGCAGCTGGCGGGCTGCAGGAAGGCCGTGAGCAGCGCCAAGGTACGGGCCCGGAGCGGGGCCGGGACCGGGGCCGCGGGGTTTGCGTGCGGGGAGGCCCCGCCGGGCCGGCACGGCCGGGGCCGCGGCTTGTAGGAAGAAGGGGTGGGGAAAAGCCGTGCCCCAGGAGGAAATAGAAACCGCGCTGCTTTGGCAGGTGGGTGTGTGCCTGGTGCCAGGGAGTCTCCGGCCGTGTTGACATAAGCGTAGGGAATAAAGCGTAGCAGCTCAGCTGGGAAGTGCAAAGTTCATGAACACCGCGTTATGAAATAGTCCAGCCCGCAGCTGAGGGGCAGCACCGGTGAGGGATGGGCCGACTTTTGTTTTAAAGCGAGGTTAAAATGTTTCGCTTTCCTTCTTCCGAAGTCAAGAAATTCCTCGGAGTTGTTTGGGCGTTGCCATGTTTTGCCTTACAGACTTCGCTTAATCTGTGGCATTTAGTAGCTCGTTTTAGCAAAGTACTCACTAAAGCTTAACGTAAAAGTTGTCAGACCTGAACAGCTTCACCAGCCTAGAGCAGATAGTTCTCTTTTTAACCCAGCGTTAGGAGAACTGTCTCTGCAGGTTGTGTCTCAGAAGGGACAACAGTTGCTGTGAAGTGTCTTCAGACGTGTTAAGTATCTTGCACAACTAACCTTTGGGGGGGAATTTCTCAGCAGTAATGCTGAAATTGATATTGCTCATAATGAACCTGGCAAGTACAGCTGTTTGAATCATGTGAGGGGAATTTTGGTGTGAGCAGTAGCTGAAGGTCCCTTTCAAGCCCAAAATCTCGATATATGGGCGTTGGTCGGTCTGTTTGTTTAACTCTGCTTGGATGTTAGTAGGGATCCAGAGTATGTGTTTTGTGACTGATTTCAGACTTAGCAGCCCGCTTTCAAAAACTTGACTCCTTAACTGAGTCATGCACGCGTTCCTCAGCATGTAATGCACTTCCTTACAATAAGTTGTAAGAAAAACATTATGAATATATAGGGGTTGAATTATTTGACTCTGAAATTTACTCTAAACCAATTTGCCTGGGCTCAGAGAATCCAGAAACTGCTACAGGTAGCTGTTCTTCTCCAGGCATCTGCAGTGCAACTTCCCTTTTTTCCAGGAAATTAAAGCACAAGAAATAAATAGCACAAGATTTTAGTTTTCTAATTGCTGCTTTTCCTAACAAGAAAAAAAAAAAATGTTTTCTACTCTTAATACTTGAAAGGGTATGAGAAACTTGATTTCTCTTATAGGTAGAATGGTTTACAGACACAATCTGGAGGAATTATTGACTAGAAAGTACAAACAATTGCTCATCTTCTGTTGAAAGGTTTAGTGATAGCAATTTGTGTTTTAATTCATCAGTCACGTACAATGTATGCATTCTACACTGCTGCTTAGTTTAAAAAAAAAAAAGTCCTTTGATGTAGAGTATCCTTTTCTCCAATTATGTTATGTTGTTGCTCTGCAAAAGCAGTCATATGATGAGTTGGGGGTGGAGAATAATCCTGTGGGTTTTGCTGCGGAAGCAGTTTGTTCTGATACACTCCTGAGGCAGCCTGCCTTGATACCCGTGATGATGTAACTCGAGGTGATAGGAAATGGTGTTACTATTCATTACCTTGTGTTGGTTCTCAGTTCCATTTCAAAGAATTAATGTTTGAGAGCAAATATAGATTATAAAATGTGGTATTCTTGGGATTCTGCAAATACAGTGACTGCAGCTTAGAAACTGGTTTCACTATATCAAATAATTTTAAGCACAGAAAGGGGCAGTTTGGGAAAAATAATGCTATCTGAAAGAATAAATAGTGTACTATATTGACATAGTTTTGAACTCTTGACACATTTAAAACAAGGTAGTGTAGTGAATTTCCCTGTAGTAGCTTACAGGTCGCAGAAATAGCATAGGGATTTAATATATATATTTATTTTTTTTTAATCTTTGAAAAACCTGAACTTCAGGAACATGGAAGTATCTGGAGCCTAGGGTTTTCTCAATCAGTAACAAAAATATAGGATGACTACTGGTGTGATAAGCCTTAGGAAATGTACTTTGAAACTTTATGTAAGTTCAGGTTTATTGACTAGGTAGAACTTTTGTGAAAGGCAGTTTTTCATGAAGAGTTCTCATTGACCAAAGAATGGGATGGGAAAATAAATCTCTTCTGATAGTCTTTTAAACTGTTTTATCTAAAAATTAAGTTATCTTTTACGATCAGGTATAAAGAAGAGAATATAAAAGAGAGCCTTCAATGAGATCTATTTATAAAAAGTTTTAGATATTAGTGTTTTACTTCTATTGTCCTGTTTACTGGCAGTGTTTACTTTCTCACATTACTTACGCTAAGTTTGCTTTATTTTCTAATGTTTCTGTCCATTACTGAAATAATAAAAACCAACTGGACGTACTGGGTTTTCACAACTATTCACTCTGCTCTCTTTCTTCTCTTAGGAGTACATCAAGGGCCTGTGTGAACCTGAGCTAGAAGAAAAGGAGTACTACCCAAAGGACATGCACTGCATCTTTGTTGGTGCGCAGAGCCTGTTTCTCAGCAGTCTTATTCAGGATACATGTGCTGATGTAACAGTGCTGGAAATGGGATTGCTCAGTATTAAGGGGGGTGCAGAAGCCGTTGTTATGGCTCAAAGTCATGTGCAGCAGTTTGTGAAGCTTTTTGAGAATAATGAAAGCTTATTAAATGACAATGAATCAGAGATTAAAAAGCAGTTCAGACAATTTGTAGAAGCACACGCAGATAAGTATACAATGGATTTACTGATTTTGCCTAGTGCACTAAAAAGAGAACTCCTAGCTCTCACCCATAGTGATGTTTCTGAAGGGGAGATGGAAATCATAGATCTCACAGGCTCTGGAAACCCACAGCAGCTTGAACAGAACAGCACCTCCAAAGTTGTTGCTGCAAACAGAGGTGGAAGGGCAGTTGGGGAGGAAGCAAGAAGCAATGCTGGCACACCTGTAACTGAGCTTACAAAGCAAATGGACTCTGTGTTTTCTGATGCTCCTGAAACAAGATTTGCTCCCATAAAGGACCCTCTGTTAGAGGCAGTGGCCTTTAAAGAGAGGCAGTCATGTAAAAGAAGGTCTTCTGATGAGGAGGAAAGGCTCCCTAAAAAGCATTTCTCTTTGGAAAACGATCAGCAAGTGAAATCTGCTTTAGACAAGAATCCTTCAGACCCTGATGCAGTTATTGATCTGGTTTTGGATAGCTGCAATGAATCAGATGGTCCTACTTGCTGCCTTAAAGAAGGTGATGCTCTCACTGAGGAAATGGAATATAAGATTCTTGTGAACTTTTTCAGAACAATGGGATATTCCCAAAATATTGTAGAAAAAGTTATTGGTATCCTAGGACAATCTGTGGAACCATTAATATTGCTAGAAGAAATTGAAAAGGAAAATTTAAAGTTTAAAAAAGAACATGAACAGTCATCTCAAAAGCCTAGAACTTTTCCTTTAGGAAATAATGTAAATAATTCACAAAACCTAGAAGACAAAGGCATTTCTAGGAATAAAAGTCCACTTAAATCCAGCCATACTTCAAAGGAGACAAAAAATGAGTATCACAAAATAAGAGATGCTCCAGACACACAAGCTGGTGCAGAAGATAAAATGCATCAATTAGTATGCAAATCTTCTTCCCCTCCCAGCAAAAATTCAGGTCTGTGCTATAAACAAAGAGATGGTTATGGCCCTGGTAAGAATCACAGCTCAAGGTTAAACAATATAGAAACTGATGGTGAGGTAACTATGCAAGCTGGAGCTCTAAAGGATGTTGGCTTTGTAGCCAGAGGGAGCTCAGATATACAGCATATCTCAAGTAAGAGTAAAAGTGCATTTCAGCAAAAATCTGTAGGGCCCTCAACTGTACAGAACAGCCACCCTGTTTCTGAGGAGCAGCTGGGACACTGCAGCTCTTCTCAAGTGAGGCCTCTCCACCAGCGCCTTTCTCAAACCTCACATTGTGACAATCCTGTCCCAGACCGGTTACTGTCCTCACAAAAACACTCCTCAAATCCAGACAGAGACACAGTGGGACCACATCCAGATCATTCAGTTACTGGAGTTCAAAGATTTTTGGACTCTCTGAAGAAGCCATACAAACTGGAGTTGATAAATGAACCTGGAAAACCATATTTAAAACATATAATTATTGATGGAAGTAATGTTGCCATTTCGTAAGTATTGTTCTTTTCAGCTATCCCTTTATGAACAGTTAATGAACTTTCAGATTAAATGGGAGCTAAGAGGTTGCAGTGGCATGTGTTAAGGTTTTGCTAGCTAGGGTTTTGGCGTGCCTGTACACACAGTTGTGCCATTTCAGAGTAACCTGTTTTGAATCACCAGTGTTCAGCTCAATATAACACTTCAGTCAGAAGTAATCTCAGGGCAAGCTTTGCTTTGTTGCAATCAGTGTTATGCATGAAGTTTAATTTGCTTTGCCAGTGCCTAACAACAAGGTTACGTTATTGTCAACTTAAGTGGTTTGGGGGATTTTTGTGCTCTTAACATCTTGTTTTAAAGTGGAGGTTCTCATCTAGTAGTGACGTATTTCTCCTCTGACAACATTGCATATTAGTGCTTGGATCCTGTTATTTTTTACCAGTGTATATATGTATATTTACCAACTACAAATGTGCATTACTGAGGTTCAAATATTTCCTTCATGCACCCCAGTGGATTGACATGCACACCAGCTGGGCTGCACACACCCCACATTAGAGTAGGGCATAGTAACTGGGTGCAATTGACATACAGTCCCCTAAAAGGTTATATAACACCCAGTGCCTTCTACCCAACCAAATGAAAACTGGTTATGAAATGTAAAAGACAGAGCTGCCTCAAAATAGCAGAACCATCGAGATACTCGAATATACTACTAAATAATCAATGCTTGCGGGCCTGTTGGTTTGATCATGTAGGTATTCTGCAGCTTCCCTCTGGCTAAATAAGGCCTCATTAGTTTCTTGCATTTCATAAAGTTTGCTGTTTGAAAAATTGCTTTGAATTGCTGCTCTCAGTTTTACATCTCAATAACTCGAGAACTGCTTCCATGCCTGTGCTAGTTCAGGGCTCTTTTGGCCCTCTTTTTTGATGGGGGTGTGGGTATTAATGCATCGCTCCCATGCTTAGACTGATACTATATGGGTTTCTGAATCACTGCTTGCCTCATGCAAAAGCTGTAGAATTTTTTCTTTTGGCATGTGCAGCACAGGCTTGGCCTGTTGTTACACATTGTCTCAGGGTGCTTGTGGAATGAGAAAACACCCGGAGTTTACCCTAGCTGCTAGCAAATATTTATTTTAGTTACCTGGTTTTGTATGCTGAAAACGGGCCTTTTGAGGGCAAACTGCAATATCCAGTTGTTGAGTAATTTAAATTTTATTAAAATGTGGAAGAAGCTCAGAATGAAATAAATTAATGGAATTATATCTTCCTAGAATAGTTTGTTAATATGTATTTGTGTGGGGCATCCAATCAGAAGCATCAGGTGCCCAAACAAGGTGGGAAACAAAAGGTAATCAATTGTCCTTTGAAGCCTTGGTAAACTATTTACCTGAATCATAGCCCACATGGAGGTGCACCATTGTTCCTACACTTGGGGGAAAAAAGCCCAGGAGTTACTGAGTTGGGTTGTGGCCGGGAAAAACTTACTGCTGGCCAAAGTCAGTCATCCTGTGGATCTGTAGCCAGCAGTCCTGAGTGAGGCCCTTTGAGCTCTCCTGGGGCTCAGCAGCACCTGCCTTGAGCAGGACACCGCTCAGAGCTCACAAATCCTCACCTTGGTGATACTGAGAGGAGTGTTCCTGGCGACAAAGCTCACACACACCTCTCCACACTTCCTGAGGTATGACCCTTACCTGTTGGGAAATGCAAAGGGCCTTGGTGTGAGCGTTTCACTGACGCTGAGTGGATTTTTTGATAAATATCTTTTGGCACAGAGAATTAGGTGTTCACATTGTGTACCTGTGTGTGTGTGAATTGATCATGGTATGAATGTTACTGCCTCAAATCTACAGTTAAGTCGTTACAGCTATAGCGAGCCCTTTGGAAGTGCTTTGTAAATGTCAAAGTACTCAATGATTAAGTGCTGCTAAACCCTTCTACAACCTTATCTTTGCATCCATGTGCTTTGCACCCTCACCCCCTTCTGCATTCCTGCCTTCTGTGTAAAACAGTCCAAACTTTATTCTAGCTTGATCTTTGTATGCCTTAACTTGTGCAGCAAATAATGAACTTGCTCTTCACAAGTTCGCAAGAGTGAATGTTGCCACCAAACTCTGTGAAGCCATATTTTCACAAATTCATATCAAACCCTGCCTTTGGCAATACCTTTGACAGTGTTTCCTGAAGCATCCAAACCGGTCATTTGCGACAGTATTTACTTTAGTTACAAACCAAAGAGAAACTGTTATATGTCCAAGAAGGTAATCTGCTCTTTGCTGATTTGTGCTGCTTATGATCATCTTTTGTTTAATTTAGGAAATACCACAGGATTTTAAAGAACTGGGACAGGCAAAAACAGCATTTGCAATGGCATTTGGAGAACAGATGCAGTCTTTGAGATGGATATCTTGAAAATGCCATCTTGCTGTAGTGATTTGCTGTCCCTTCAGGTGTTTATCTAACTCTGTTAAAGCATTTCATATTTAATTTAGTTTAACAGTGACATATTTTTTCATATTATAGCTTACATTCATTCTACATGTTATTTGATGAAGTTGCTTCTATTTGCATGCTTTTTTTAAGTTGTAGCAAAGCAAGATTTTGTGATCACTCAGGACAAATCAGAAGCTGCTTTTCTAAGCTTCAAGACACTTAAAAAACAGTACACTGTGCAGTTCAGCCAGCTTGCAGCTCTAAAACAGGAGGATGAACAAGCAGAGAAAGCATAAATTTCGACATGAATATTGAGACCTGTGCATTTCTTGAAGTCTGGTTGAGAGTCATTAATTAACTGGAAATATTTAACAGAGTTTTCCAACTTAATGAATAGGATGCCTAACTTAAATAAGTGGGATGATGATTGCATTTAAAGTTTATGTCCCAGAAGGTTTAGAAAGAGTAACTTTTCTCTGAAAATTTTATTTGACTGTTCTTGACTCCAAGAATGCATTATTTTATTAAGGGCAAGTGTGGCATAGTATTTTTTTTCCTCTCAAAATGCTGTTAGTAAGTCAGATTTTTTTGCCTTTTATATTTCAGATATAGCTTATTTGTTTTTCTGCCTTTCTACATAAAGAATTCCTCTCCAAATTCAGAGAACCTTAATAGACTTAAATTTTGATAAATGTATTTTTTAAAGAATTTACAAAACTGGAAAAGGATAAATGAGTACTACAAAAGGCTGATTTTCACTGTAAAATATTTCCATGGAAATCTTTTAAAGACCATTATGTTGGGAAGATTTCTTGGTAGATTAAACTAGGGTTTAAAGGTAAGATTCTGTTCAAAACTAACAGGGCTTACTATTACGGTTAATAATATGCACTTGCCTATTATTTGGGAGACTGGTTTAAAAAAGGAATACCACTTGCTCAGTTATTTTTAAAAGTACTTTAGTGATCTGACATTTAACTCAAAACATAGTTTATACACTGTTTTTCATTAAATGCTTTGGCTGTTCATGCCATCAGTGCTCAATCGGTGTATCTTTTCTAGGAAATCATATCTTTGTTTTGTCTAAGTGTAGCCTCTATGAAAATGCTGGAGCCTGGTTAGACAGTTAATTGTGCCATGTGTGAAATAGGCAAATAGCATCATTGGGGTAATTCCAGTTGGGAAGGCCCTCACAAGGTCATCAATTCAAATCTTTGTGTCCCCTCATTTGAGGCAGTTCCTGGTTTTCTGGAAAGTCACTTAAGCGAGTTAAAAAAATCATGAACATTGTATATTTTTAAACAGAGAAAAAGGATTAATGCCAGAATACAACGTTTTGAAAATATTTTTTCAAAGAAATTTCATTATTTTGCTTCAGAACAATGTTTGGACTGTTGAAATGAAGGGAGAGGAGCACCTAATAATTATCAGAGGGCTGTTCAGATGTAATCCTTTGTAATCAGTTGAACCAAAGGTGTTCTATTTTGTAGTAGAACTGTATTTGGAACTACTACAATATTGGATTATTATATTTCTAATCTACACTCAGTAGAGTTCAGAAACCATCACTGTGGGCCTCTTTTTAAAAAAAGTTAAACCCACTTATGATTATTCCATTGTTGGTATGCCAAGGAAACTGAAAGGAGATTGAGCTATAAAGTTGCAAAGTGATGTATCTGTTTTCTTCTTTTACTGAAGAGCTCTTTCTATTTAGAAGATTCCTCGTCTATAACACCCATCTGCCTTTTCTTTTCCTGAGGCTCTATGTGGGACTTTCAACTTCACTTTGCAAGGTTTTGTTCCATTTTCTTTGTTTTCCTGGTAGTAAAACTCTAGTGAATTTAATCTCCCTTCTTTTTCTTTCACCCTCAGTCATGGTCTAAGGAAATTCTTCTCCTGTCGAGGAATAGCAATAGCTGTTGACTACTTCTGGAAACGTGGCCACAGAAATATTACTGTGTTCGTTCCACAGTGGAGAACAAGACGTGACCCTTCCATTACAGGTGAGGGACATTTCCTAATGTTTCCTTAATTAAACCAGACTGTAACTATTTCTTTGGGTTCTTCTGTGCAGAATAAATGGAGAAGGAATGTTTCATCATGTGTTGAGCAGGAGCAGTCTGGCTGCTCAGCATGAGTAATTTGGTTTCCATACACAGTGTGAGAGACCCTGAAATGCTGTTTAGGCTAACAGGCCTGCGATCCAGTGGAGGCCTTTTGGGGTTAGTTTTTGTGTGCCCTTTGATTTCTAGGTTTGACCTCTTCTTCTCAATTTTTATAGTATGAGCAATTCTTCAGCTATCAATGTCATTTCTACAACTTAATTGGTACAAAAATAGCCCATTCTCTCTGCTAATTATATCTCAAATTAATTGTCAAATCATGTTTTAACAGAGCAGAATTTCTTAACACAGCTCGAGGATGTTGGAATATTGTCTTTAACCCCTGCAAGGATGGTTTTAGGAGCAAGAATTGCTGCTCATGATGACAGGTACAGAATATACATAGTTTTAAAATATTTTTAAACATCTGACTAATGGTTGTGAAAGCTTGATATTTCATGAGCAGTTCTATTAGCTAGTTCTAAAACCTCTCTGGACAGAGCTATGCTTCCAACTCAAGACTGAGTTCTACATCTGTTACATCATTTCACTGTTGTAGGAAACGCTATTGTCTATTCAGAAAGTCATGGAGAACTAGAAACTTTCATGGCAATTAAAAAAAAAAAAAGGCAGTCTGAAGAAATTAATCTTCCAGTAATGTTTTTATGCTTTCCTGGTCATCACCCTACCCCTGAATTGCTTTTTAGGCTTGGGGTACAAATCAGCTACTGATCAGATATTATTTAGCTCCATTTTCTTTGCAATGCCATGTTGGCACACCGACCTTGCTGTGTGTTTGGAACAGTGCATTTGTAACCATGTGTGAGCCAGTGAACATTCAAGTTAATTTGACCACCAAGGATCAACTCCAAAATGTGGGGATCATCTCTCAGTGAACAAGACACAGTAAGCCTTAGTAATCTGTGTTGTGGGAGTTTCCTAATACTTCACTAATGTTTTATATGCACACAGGCTTTCATAAGAAATGATCTGGCAGTGCAGTTGAGATTACTGTGGAAATAAGTGTTATAATAACATATTTTCACTATAGTTAAAAGCATGCACTTTCCTTTAAAAGGACACCATCCATTATCTTGTGACTAAAATAGTTTAAAATAGAAAAAAATATATTTTCACAGACATTATAAACAAAAGCAAACATGGTTTTTTCTTAATAAATTGGTAGTAATGTTTTGCCATAACTTATTTAACAAAGGATTTTTAAGAAGTGTTGACAGAGAAAACAACTAACATGCAGAACACAGTCATTAATTCTGAACAAAAAAGTGAATGGAAATGAGTTTGTGTTGGATTGTGTAATAAATACTGTACTATTCCATAAAACAAGCCATTTACCTGTGCAGATATTTATTTGGGGGTTTTGCTTGTGTGGTTTGTTTGGTTATTTTTAATGGAGAAGAAATGAAGACACTCATGCACTAAATCATGCTACCCAAAATGTTGTTGTAAGTTTGAGTAAAACCTGAGTAATTTCCTGGTAATCAAGGTGCTTGTTTTCATGCAAATAGATTACTTTTGGATGATTAAATGTTTAGTTTTCTAGATCTTTGGATTGTTTTCAGCAAAACAAACTATCTTAGTGATCTTTGAAATTAATTTTACAGGTTTTTATTACACCTTGCTGCTAAAACTGGAGGTGTTATTGTGACTAATGATAACTTCAGAGAGTTTGTGACAGAATCATTTGCCTGGAGAGAAATTATTCAGAAAAGGTAATTATTGAATTTCTGTGAAATCTTAAAAGGATGTCTGTCCTTGCAGTTGTAGGCACTCTACCCCCTTTGCTATCTTTAATTAATCTGTCATGCAATTCTGGTAGATCCAAATAAAGTACTCTATGATTCACTGTGATGATGCATGGCTTTACAGTCACGTGTTGAGTAGTCTAATATCCCTGTTATTCATATATTCTGTCATGTATGTGTGTTAATTGCTCACATAAGCAGGAGCTCGGTGTAACAGCACACGTGTGTCACTTCTGAAGGTCAGTGTTAGATCTTGTTTGAGCAGTCCACGTTCACAGCCTTTCTTGTCTCAAAGCTCTTTTTTTTTTTCAGGGAGACACAATAGCTGATGAGGATGCACAGTGTCACTTCTAATTGTTCAGAATCAATCACTCTTTACTCAAGTGGGACTGATTGGCACAGATAAACAAAATGAACACTTGTAGTGTATGCATGTAACCATTTCCCTGTAATTGTTATTCTTTGGGTTTAGATGAGTTCACTTAGTTATC
The DNA here is from genome assembly GCF_030490865.1 of Poecile atricapillus. Classification (NCBI taxonomy): domain Eukaryota; kingdom Metazoa; phylum Chordata; class Aves; order Passeriformes; family Paridae; genus Poecile; species Poecile atricapillus. Next base: position 8,750,256 of record NC_081258.1, on the reverse strand, counting down.
AAATATCCCTGCTTCATCTTATGGACATTGTTTCTGCTTGTTTCTTTGTTAGTTTGTTGGGTGTGGGTGTTTGGGATTTTTTTTTCCATTTCAGTTAAATCAGGTTATTTGGGTTATTTTACTACTAAGGTGTGATCTTCTGATAGTGAAATTTCCCACTAATCCTTCAGTGTCCCTGACATCTTCTGAGGGTACATTTGTTACAGTGGCTGGGACCAGTATAGCTCTAATTAAATAAGTAGCTAAAAACTTGCCCTGGATTCTCACAATATACCCACAAGACCATGGAGTTGATGCTGGCTCATCTTGTAGGCATATTTACATAATTTCTTGAGTGAATTCTACCCAAGTCAGGTTCTGTTCTCCCACGGAACTTTAGCAAGAATACTTGGCATGGCATCTCGACACTGTGGTTTTTTAAGAGCTTATGTTAACATCTGCTGTTAGTTTTACTTCTGGGGAAATTCCACGGTACCAAATCTTCTCCTTGCAAACAAATTTCAGTTGAACTGGGTTTTGTTGGTTTTTTTTTCAATGCAGATTTCTACCTGTCCCAAAGTGATTCCAGAAAAAAAGCTTTGTGTTTTAACTGTAAACATTTAATGCTCTATTTGCTAGTTGTGTGGCTTTCTGCTAACACAGGCATTTCAACTACATGCCTGAAGATCCTTTCAAGGAAGGGGATTTAGAACAACCAAAAAAATCTCTAGTCACCTAGAAAATTCCACTGTGGTCTTGTTGCAAATTTTCTGTCATAAAACAGTTGCTGTACAAAAAAAACCCAAAAAACTCTGTTCTGCAGTGTAATAGGGAGGTATTTATATTTATTTTCTATTTATATTCAAAAGTAAAGGGAAAAAATAAGATAATTTATGAAAGCTGACCAATAGGACCACTTTTAATAATTCCCATGGAATTATTTTAACAGGGAATGATGGTTGTCTCTTAGCTGGGTTTGCTAATTAATCTTCAGGGAGTCCTGATGTGGTGTCTACTCTAAGGAAATTCATCCTGTGCTACAAAGGTGAAGGACAGCAAAGGTGTAATACCTTGTTATTTAAAAGAACTCTCTTGCAGGTTGCTCCAGTACACTTTTGCTGGTGACATATTTATGGTTCCTGATGATCCTTTGGGAAGAAATGGACCCAGGTTAGATGACTTCCTTCGAAGTGAAGGCTGTTCTAGGTATAAACTGTTTTCACTTTTGTTTGATACAGTTATTTCACATTTGAAATAAACTGTTCTGGTTCACTTACACACCTGTAAAGCACAGTAAAGTTAAGCAGGACCGCTGTAGCATGTAGCAGTTTAACAAACAAAAAACTTTCCTGTTACTTCAGTTGGTTCAGAAACTTCTGGTGACATTTGCCTCTAATCAAGATCTCTCTGAGAACCAAGATAAGTATAACAAAGCTGCTTCTGAAATTTGACTGTGGTGGCTTTCATGCACAGGTGTGTTAACAGCACCCAGAGGTGCCAGAGATGTGGGTATATGTTGTTAGTTACACTGATGTTATCCAAGACACCTTGGTTGCTCAATTCTTCGTGGGGGACAATAGGTGCTACAAGCACTCTGCACTCGGGTTTTTTTGTCACAGGGGTGACACTTCATCTCATGGTTGAGGGTATCTTACTGTTGTCAAAACAATTCTTGAGGCATTGTTATTAAATCTGTTTGTATTTGAGTAATAATTATAAATATTAATGAACATATTTTTCATTTAAGATTAATGTACTTTTTAAATGTGTACATATTCAAAGTATGAATTGGCTTTGCATGAACTGCCAAGACCTGAAAATTTGTTTGCTCTTTTGCATAAGATAATAATGTGCTGTTCTTTCACCTGTTTAGGAATTAGAAATGCTAATAATTCTGAAGAGTATTGAGAGGCTTTTAAAAACAAGTGAGGTAACTTAAAAGTTGGCAAGCTATGCTTATGGATTAATACAAATAATAAGCAAGAATTCATGTATTGTAAACATTTGAGGAAAGTGGAACATTTTTATACCATAGATTACAAGCTGATTTGAAAATAAGTGTGTTGACATACAGTAGCAAGTGGAGTGCTAGAACTCCAAAAAGAAATACTAAATATTCAAGCTCTTGTACAAAACCTTTGAGATGTTATTTGGAGCACTGTGTTTTAGCTGTGTCTGAGAGAAATAAAATTAAATCAGTGTTCTGAGGTAGCTGAGTGTGATGATTGTAGAAATGGAGAGTGTCTTTTGAGAAGACCACAGAAGAGCTTGGTTTCTAGGCTTTGGTGTCTAGTTTGGGGTTGGGTTTTTTGGGGGGCGGGGGCAGGAAAAACAGAGGAAAGCTGCCAGTGCAAAGAGTTCCTTCCCTGTGACTTTTCCCAAAGTTTTGTTACTTCCCTGTGACTTTTCTACATGAGTTAAATGATGCAGGAAGCATAAATGGCACCAGGAACAAGATCAGAAACTGGAAGGATCTTCAGCACTCAGAAAACCTTTCCATGCTGAGTAACAGGAGATGTCATAACCCAAATGCTTTTAAAATAGAGCTCTGTAATTTAGATACTGTTTCCCTTGGTGGTAGGAAACTAGACTGTAACATGAGTTCCACTTCACGTTTCTCTGGTATCTGCTGGCATCTGAAGTAGAGTGAACTTGAAACTTTGTAGTGCTAGCAGTGTATAGAGTAGCAAAACTTTTTAAAGTCTGAAATGAAATCTCAATAAGGAAGAGTATTCAAATCCTGAGATTGCCAAAATAACTTCATTGCCCTGTTAAGGATACCATACAAGGGAAATAAGGCCTTGATCTAAATATGAGCACACCTCAGTCAAGAGCAAAAGTATATGAGGAATAGTCTCATGAAGCAGTCTTGGAAGCTCCTTTGGTCTGTCAGCATTTTCACATGTTCCATGTCAGTGTACATTTGTTCAATGTATCTTTTTATCTATAACTTCATAAAATAGTCTTTGACTGTTTCTCTAATCTGTCAAGTGAAGGAATCACAGCATATTGAGGCTATTCCTGGGTGATACTGTGTTAGTTGTGCTAGATTTAAATTGAGAACTGTTACACCTCTTGTTTTGTTTCACTTTGAAAGAATGCTTGTCATTTGATTCCAATCAGTAACTGACTGAGCAGCAGGAAAATTTGAATTATACACATTTCTCTTTTCTCTCTCATGTACAGCGAGAGCTACAGCTAGCATCTCCTTTAGCTTAATTAATTAAAATTTTTTATTTTGTTCCACAGAGATTCTTGGTTAACACAGAAGGTTTTACAGAGCAGTGGACAACATTCTTCTGAGACACCATTTTTCCCCCCCGAAGTGAGCAGTAGCAGTCGACAGCCTGGAGGCAGAGTGCACGATGATCGTTCATCCCTGAGGCTTCCATGGGAAGAAAACACAGAGCCTTGTCCAGCAATTCCACCACAGAGATCTGCCTCAGAAACAGTCCAGCTAAGAGAAGCCCTGATCAGAATTTTTCCTGACTATGATCAAAGGCAGAAGATTGATCGAATACTAGCTAATCATCCATTCATGAGAGATCTTAATGCGCTGTCTGCCATGGTACTTGACTGAATGCTTTCACAGCTTTTATAGCACAACTGCTCTGACTAACAATTATCAATGTGAAGAAAAATATCACTCTTTTATGTTACTCTGTGAATATTAAAACCTAATTTTATTTGTATAAACAAAGATATTTTTGTGTATGTTCTGTTGCTAATAGATGCCAGGTTTTGGCAAATTTAAAACTGCTGCTACTACAGATTTGTAATAATATTTTTTATGAAAAAAAAAACCCAAATCTTCTGCTTTACTTGAAATGCTTATTAAAGCAGTGGGAGTACTCCCTTTTGAGCAGTGTTAGTACTTTTTCCAAAACCCTTTTCCTGGAAGGCAGAATTCCTGTCAGTTGGAGACCAGCATGTGGGAGCAGCTGCCAGCAGGTGGCGGCCGTGGGCCCGTGAGGATCCCCAGGAAGGGTGTGAAAATCCAAGAAAATCCATTTGTTCTTTCAGGCTAGAAATGCTGTACGGGGTAGTTAGAAGAGAAAGTATAAATTCACAGCTCTCATCGGGAGATGGTCTTTTGAATGCTTTAAAAGGTCTGAAAGCCACACTGGTTTTTAAATTGTAAATTAACTTGGACATCAGTATTCTTTCAGAATAGTTTTAATATCTTTAACAATTGCACTTATACCTGTTTGTCATGGCCTTGCCTGTTCTAACTGTGAATGGCGTGGTGTTAACAGAATGTGATGCTGTCTGTATATTTTTGTGTAGATCTACTGCTGCAGTCAGCTCCTCCCCTTTAGATCTGTTCTGGGGTCTATCCCAAAAGTAAAGGGAAAAAGAGGAGATAATTTATGAAAGCTGACCAATAGGACCACTTTCAAGAGCAGAGCAAAGTTAGGATTGTCTGTATCTCTGTACACACTGAAGTCTGTTACTCTTTCCTTTTAACCAGTCTCTGATGCCAGTTGTTCACATGAGTAAAATCAAATTGGACTGTAAGGAAACATCAGCTTCTGCTGTACTGAGCCTTACCCTAAAGCATTAGTGGCTTTCTCTCCAGTTCCATGGGGTGTGAAATCACCCTTTGTTTATATGCAAAAGAGCTGAAATATACTTCAGGAACAGGGGGTTTTGAAAGACTGTCTTTTTTGCATGGCCCTTTTTGCATGGCCCTTTCATGGTTTGTGAAGTCAGAAACAGAAGGAAGTCTTGCTCTTCCCTTAACACAAGCACCCCGAAAGAGAATTGCAGCAAGAACAAAAAAGTTGTAGGAACAGTAGTTACAGCTCCTCAAAAATACAGGTGATGATGAAGAAAGGCTTTTAATGTTTCTACATCCAAACAGACAAATCTTAATTATTTATTTTATATGAGTAGGAGATTTGCTATTCAGGTGGGTAGAGTCCTGACCAGCACCTGTTTGCCAAGAAGTCGTTCTCTACCTCTGAAGTGTTGTGTAATCTCTAAGTTCTAACCCCATAAAATCTTAGGCAGGTTCCTAAAGCCTGGTATAATTTTAATAAATAGTAAGAGAATAAATCACCAGCTCCCTTGCAGTGCCTGGGGGGGCTGTCTACGTGTGTGAACACGCTCCTTGAAGAACTTGTCTTCTTTCCATTAGGTATAGCCCCGGTTGCATATGCTGTTTTCACTTTTTTAGGTACTGGTGTGAGGATATAAATATTGTAACTTTTATTTCAGAATCACAGAATAAGCTGAGTTGGAAGGGACCCACAGGGATCGTCCAGTCCAACTCCTGGCCCTGCACAGAACACTTCAACAATCCCACCCTGTGCCTGAGAGCATTGTCCAAACACTTCTTGAGTTCTGTCAGGCTTGGGGCTGTGCCCACTTCCCTGTTCAGTGCCCAACCCTCTCTGGGTGAAGAGCTTTTTCCTGATCTAACCAAAATCCCCCCAACTCAGCTTCAAGCCTCAGGTCCTGTCACGAGAGCAAAGAGATTGGTATTCTTTCTTCTTTCTCTATCTCTTTCTCCAAAGTCTGTTTCTGAAGCTTGCCTCGTGCTATTCAACCTTTGGTTGCTGCAAAAATGCAACTAGAAGCAGTGGTTTGAGTGGAAAACAACAGGGACTTTCCTTTACATGTGAGTGATTCGACATTTCCCTCTCCCTCCTTTTAAAACAGTAAAGTCCTGAGACTGATTCCTGGTGAGAGACCAAGTGCAGGATTTCTGGGACAAATACAACAGTTTATTGTAAAAAGGAGTGTTTTCTCCTACATTTTAAGAGCATGTAATGTAAACAATTTTATTCTAGTTGTCAACAAGCAAAGCTCAGATGAGTCCCAGTAGTGGGTGCTAGTGCTGCTGTTTTCCTTCCTGTTTTAGTGCCATATTAGGGTGGCTTGTGTTTTGGAAGAGCATTTCTGAACCAGAGAGAGAGTGCCTGTGAAAGTTCCATGACAAACAGTGACTCACACAGTGTCTTTCTAATACTGGCAGTGTTTCCTTCTGTTTTGCAAGCTTGCAGGCTGTGTTTGATATGAATGCCTTTCTTGCTAGAATTTTGTGTAGCTGCATTAAATGCTATTTTTACATGTGGGCCTGGTTTATGTTCTGGATGGCTGTTTTATTGGAAAGGTTGTAGCTCTGCCATAATCCATGTAGAAGACCTGTTATTTTCATAAATACAGTTTAGAATAATAATGACTTTGCAGATTCTGAGACCTAATCTGCTGTCTGGTATTTGGAGGAGTCTGGTTATATAAGTAGGTGTTTCTTTCATGTGTTCAGTTTCTCTTTTTTATCACAGAACAGAAACCCAAGTGCCTTACAACAGTGTAATTCACAGTGTTCAGACTCTTCCTAGCCTTCCTGACTGCTACCATTTGTACTCAATTTTGTACATAAATCTAACAGTTTTGTATATGTTGGTATGTGACTCTGTGCATACAGTGGAAATACTGCAGTGCTCAGCTAGATGGTGTAGACAATTACTTTTAAAAAGCAGATGAATTTTAGATTTGTACATTTTTTACCTGTTTATTGTATGCATTTATGTTTAGAATGTGGTTCTGTTGTACTCTTCAAACTCTGCTGTGTATGACAATCCCAAGTTTTTGTTGTCTGTTTTGTGGCTCACTATGTTCTGTCAGATTGCATTATATAATTTTAAATTGCTAATTCAAAGGAAGCATTTTTTTAAGAAGAAACTGGGTTTGAACGCATTGGGTCCCCTTTTCAGTCTCCACTTGAGTATTTTTAACTGTTTCAGGAATGATATTTTAAATGTACATAAGAGAACTAAAATATTACATATTTTTAATTAAACAGAAACAACAGTCCAAAGACATCAGAATTCTGCTGAAATGTATCAATTAGGTTTTCTTTTATTATCATTTTTCACTAAGTAAAGGAATAATTGTGATTCAAATCCAAAGTCAAGTATAATTTTTCTCCCTGGTTTTTGAATGAGCATGCGATATTCAAAGTATTGAGTCCTAGTATTATTAATTTTAAGAACAAAACTTTGCTGCAAAAATATTAAGAGTCTATTAATCAAAAATAAAAGGCTGGCTTGCATATGTTTTATACAGAAACACACGCCCTTCTAAGATCGGTAAAGGTGGATGCAAAGCGGGAACTCCAGCTGTTGGATTTCCGGGGGTTGTGTGGGTGTCGCGGTGCGGGCGGGGTCCCCGAGCTGTCCCCGAGCTGTCCCCCCTGCTGTCCCCGAGCTCTCCCTGAGCTGTCCTTGAGCTGTCCCCCCTGCTGTCCCCTGCTGTCCCCCCGTGCTGTCCCCCTGCTGTCCCTCCTTGCTGTCCCCCCTGCTGTCCCCCTGCTATCCCCCCGTGCTGTCCCCCGCTGTCCCCGCTGTCCCCCCCTTGCTGTCCCCCCTGCTGTACCCGCTGTCCCCGCGGTGCCGGGAGGTGGCGCCGCCGGCCCGAGGGCGCTCCGGCCCTGCCTGAGGGCCGAGCTCGGATTGTGTCGCGCTGGTGTTTCCCTGGTGTCCTTGCTGCTGTGTGGGAGGCTCGGCTTGCTTCTCGGCTCAGGGGCCGTCCTCTGGCTTGCTGACAGTTTATGTTTGATAGGCACATGAAGCGGGTGGTAATATATTTACCTTTGATATGAGTTCCTTGAATTCAGAGCTGCGGCCAGAAGCCTGCTGATTGAACAATTCTGATTGCCAGGAGTTAAGATATGGGAGCGTGAGAAATTATATTCCAAAAAAATTTTAAAAAAAAATTTAAAAAAATTAAAAAAAAAATAAAGATAAAAGCCGAGACTCAGAAGTATTGCATTAAAAATCAGAGAAGGCAGCACAGAGCCTCCCCTAAGAGCGTGAGGGCAGAGCTGGCTGCCGAGCGCTCGCTGAGGGGTGAGGCAGGACGCGGAGGCAGAGCCGGAGCCGCCCTTCCACGGGGGCAGTGACCGGGGAGCCCCCGGCCCTGAGCCGCTCTCAAACCACTCGCACCGTGACTCCTTTCTCTCAGGAGCATCCCTGCAACCTGAATCCAAACAGAGCCAGCCCAGCGGTGTGCTCTGCAGGGAAGGAAATTGGGAATATCTGAAAGGCAGAGCGTGAACGTCTGGGAATATTTTCTGTGAGGAGAAGGAAGAGGTACATTGTGGTTTATAAATACTTTGTGTGGGAGATCTTCACAGCAGAGGGCCTTGAATTAAAAGAGGCACATCAGAGCCTTTTGCCAGATCTTCTGGCAGAACACCAAGAATATGGATAAGGGCATTCTTGACATTCTGAAGTGAAGGGGCATTAAAATAGTAATATTTGGCATTCATTTGGAATAAATTAATGTTTTCTGTCACAGTTGTAGCTATCCAAGGATTCTTTACATTAGAAAAACAGAACTTGCCATTTTTTAACTTTTAGCCAAATTTTTATTTTCTTGGCCTGTGTGTGCTTATCAGCTGCTCACACCTAGTCTAAAGAGAAATTTCCTGGGCTGAATATAACTTATTGTGAAACATATAACATCAACACACAGCTTCCCAATGTCCAAACTTGTTTCCCTTCCAGACTTGAGCCAGAAGTTTTTTGTTGAGTAAATGAATAAGAAGATAGCACTAGAAATGAAACAGTTTAAGACCATACTAGGGTGATCATGAAATTAATTTGCAGAGTCTCTATCAACTCAGTGTGTGCACATGATTTTTTTTGTATAAAACCATTCAATGCATTAATTTTGACTAAAAATAATTTAGGGCTCTGATTCATAAGCAGTAGATGTTGTAGTGGCCTAAAATGGTATTGGGGTGATTGCAGGAGGTTCACTGCAGCTGCCCTTGCTGGATGCTGTGTGTTGGTTTCTCTGTTGTCACAGCTGGCACAGTGGTTTAAACTCTTGTAGGTCATGAGTCTGAGCCCTCAGTTCTCTGCTGTCAACAAAAATGCAGAGAAGATATAGTAGCTAGATTGTTATCCTTTGTTTTACAGCATCCATCAAAGTCCTACTTTGTAAATGGAAATCAAATTAAGCTTTCCAATATTACAGCAGCTATGAGTCTTCCAAATGATGATGGATTGAAATAATTCATGCAAAAGCCCAGGATATCTCATCTATCCCATCTGGTGGATTTAGTCTCAGGGCCTTTCAGGGACATTATTCAAATGTTTCTGGTAGAAGGTGAACGTAATTGCTGCTTGAGGAGCTATTTGGGAAGGGAGGTTATGATTTCTTTTAATATAATATTTAATTATGTACAAATAATAAAGCAGCTTAAATAAGTTTGTAATGTTTCTGTAAAAATATTATAACCCTTTCTTTCTTTCTTTCCTCACTGATGGGCTCTTGCTTGTCTTTTATTTGTCTCATAATGCACCAATTGTGAATGATGCATAGTGAAAAGGATTTAATGGGAGTCTGCCTTAAATTGAAGTATCTGCCCAGTGTTTAATCAGTGCTGCAGGGGCAGAGACAGAAATAGTCTGGTTCTTTTTTCCCCCATCTAAGGTATACGTGACACCTTCTTGTTACTAGGACTGCTGTTCAGCTGTGGTGGTTATGGATTAAATACTAGTGCTGCAAGCACATATTCTCTTCCTCCTGTAAGCGGTAGGTGTACTTTGAAACAGTTTCATTAGCATATCTGCTAATGCTGTAAACATACAGGAACACAGGCAAGATGAATTCAGCTAAATTAAAGAAGACAGGCTGGTGGGCAAGGAGGAGCCTTGTTTGGTATCAAACAAACAGAGGCTGTGTACTGTTGGGACACAATAAAGTCAATAGTACTACATCCTGCTATGAAAGTAGGGGTTTTTCTAGGTATGAAAAATTGAAGTTATGAATATTGGTTTCCAATTTCTTGCTGGGTGAAACAAGCACAAAATCTGTCTGTTAGAATCTTGTTTCAGACTATCTCATGGTCAGTGAATGCAGGAGGGCTGATCAGGTATCAATGTGCAGAAGGGTGGGGAGTATGATCAGCAACATTCAGAGCTCTGAAGCACACTGGGTGGGTGTAGGGAACAAGTTCTATACCACGACTAAAAATCTGACGGTCTAGTTGAAAACTGTGTTTATATTTCAGAAAAGACTGTGAGTTATATAAAGTACCACGGGCAGTGTTACTGTCTCACTCCACACAGACTAGTTGTGGAAAGGGCTGGGTATTGAGTCATATCCTACTGTAAAGTACAAATTCAACAGGCATAAAATTTTACACATTTGATCAAATAGAACATTTGATCTGAATTAAGAGCCTTTCTGAGGGTTCTGTGTTCTACTAAGTGATTTGACATTCTAAGCTATTGAACAGTCTTGGAAATAGGTGCACATTTTCTGTTATGTGTATCTTGGAAAAAAAAGGTGGATGTGTGTGTATAGGGCACACACAGTGGTTGATGCAGCCTTCTCTGTGTTCCCTTTCAGCTAGGTTGCTCCCTGAAGCTCTCAGCAAACACTATATTGAAGACATCTGTGATCCCCCACTCTCCCTGGACTCCCAAAGCAAGACTCTGCAGACAAGGTAATTTAGCTCCCAGGTGAACAGAATATATACTGGAATGATGCATACTTGATATTATGGAAACACCTGACAGACCCAACTGAATTAATGTTCTTCTATGCCACCTGATCTATAAATCCACAGTAAAAGAAAGTCATGTTTTGGGGGTTTTTCTTGTTTTAACTGGGCAGGTTTGTTTTGAGAAGGTACTCAGAGCTCATGGCACTTAGAGGCCTAAAGATACAGAAAGGAACTCTGTGGCATTTTCAGAAATGCATAGGTAAGTAAATACTTCTGAAGGCCTACAGTGCTTCAGGTAAAGTGTGGCTTTAGCACCTAAGCACTTACATTTTTGAAAAGCCCATATTTTGTCTTCATAGAATATCACTAAAATGTGATAGCCCCAGAAAGGAAATCAGATGTAGATTTGCAGTGGGAGGTAAATGTGTTTTAGGTCCTAAGCCATTAGCACCACCTGGAGCAGTGTGTCATATACCATAGGAAATGCACAACTGCAGGCACGTGGCTGTGCAGCATTTCCATGTAACCTGGCCCAAAAGTGGCCAGTTTGTTGCAAGATCCACAGAACTCTGAGAGGGGGGGAAATGCCAGTGAAACTGTAGACTTGCTAAGCTGGGTGCAGCTCCAGCTCTGATCATTGCTTCCATGAAAATGGAAAGGGTCTCAGGAGAGAGGCTCAAAGCTAGAGGTGTAAACATGAAGCAGCTGCATGGAAATGAGCAGTTGGAATTTTGGAGTATGTGACAAAGGCTGCACTGGTTTTATTACAATTGTTGGTGCAGGCAGAGATTGTGTTTAGAGGGTCCATCCTGTGTTTGGTGCTTAAACAAATGAGCACCTAAGAAAGTTGTGAGTTCTGAGATACTGAGCATCAGGACTAGCAGTCACTTGCTGGCATTAAAGACAGGGAGTTCAGGATCTTGTTGAAGAGACCAACCTTGAAATGCTTTCATAGGAACTTCAGTGTGCATCAAAGTGTCTAGTTTTGTCTAAACCTGGCACAGGATGTTACTTTTCCAAGGCAGAAAGAGCATTTCCATCTGAAGTATGCCAGAGCCATTCTGAACGTCTTTGGCACAGTAAATATATTGATGCTTTGATCTCACATTAATGTGAAGTCAGAATCCTCTTGGCCTGAAAGAGAGCTTGTCAAGAAGCTCTATCTCCCTCTCCCTCACGAGTTTTTCTTTTGCTGGTGGTTTCCAGGCTCATAGTTCTTCCTCCACCATAACTCTTGCATCTGCTGTTCAATACAAAATTTAGCATGAATGTTTATGTTGCTTACTTGAAGCATTGGTGCAAGGTTTGAAGCAAGGTTTTTGGTGGGGTTTTTTGTCATTATTTTTTTGAGTTTCTGGTTTTGTTTTGGTTTTTTTAAAATGTATCATAGAATGGTTAGGGTTGGAAAGGCCACAAAGATCATTCACTTCCAGCCCCCTGCCATGGATGGGAATTCTTTCTGTTAGAATAAGCTGTTGTGGGCTGAGGAAAATGATGATCTTCTACAGGATCATTGCTTCAACAGAACCACATCTGTCACTCCAGGATTACTGCAGCCACCACTTAGCTGGACTGCTACCAACACCCTGACCAACAGGGTGCCAGCTTGTACTCTGGCTCTGTTTTTTGTACTACTGCATTTTATTTTAATTTTCCTATTAACTTGTAGGTTTTTTTATTTATACATACTAGTAAAGAACTGTTATTCCTATTCCCATATCTTTGCCTGAGAGCCCCTTGATTTCAAAATTATAATAATTTGGAGGGAGGGATATTACATTTTTCCATTTCAAGGTAGGTTCATGCCTTCCATAGCAGACACCTGTGTTTTCAAACCAAGACTGTGACTGACAATGATGTTAATCTGCCTGGCCTGGCAGTTGGAAGGTAAGCTTCTTACAAGTGTTTGTCTCCTTAGGAATTCCCCTCTGCTTAACCAGTGATAAAGAGATGATGGTCCATTTAACCATAAAGGCTTCTCCACCAGCTGCTTCTGTATTTATTAGCACAGACTCTATAACATGAAAATAATTTATAGTATAATGCCATATCTGATTATAGAAGTGTTTTGTGATATTTCCTGTTTCTTGTGAATTGTTTAATATGAGGCAGCCATGCAGGAATTGCTTGGATGTGTGAAGTTAGTGAGGCATTTAATTAAGAGGCAAGAGCCAATGCACTCACAAATGGAATATTGAACATACCACTTATTTCATGGAACAAAATTGCTTGTGGATCTGAAGATGAAAAGACTTGTAGACAGGCATGTTTCTCTGAAGGCATCCAGAGGCATCATAACTGGTCTGCAGTTTGGGTTTAATTTGTAAATGTCCTAATATGGGGGTTTATGTTTTAACTAGTTTAATAAAGCAAATCCACTCTTGACTTTGTTTCACCTGGACTAAGAATATGTAAATCTCTTCCTTTCTCTTTGCAATGAAAGTATGTTTTGTATGTTTAACTTACACAAAACTTTCTCTTTTTTTTTGCTTTTTAGCTTACTTTTTGGGTGGGTGTATATTATTTTTTGGTTGCAGGTGCATTTTGGAGGGGGTAAGTTTGGGTTTTTTTGGGGGGCTGCTTTTTGTTATCATGCAGGGGTTTCTTAGAGAGAGAATGGGACTCTTAGTTATTCCTACTGCCTACAAAAGCGCCATGTGTGGGGTTTGAGTTCACACAAACTGGGTTAATCTGGGACTGTCATAAAGGGCATATGGTCTTGCAAGGAGCATATGGTCTGGAGGAAGTCATTCATTGTAGTGCCCCAGAACTCTCCCAGCAGGTTTGTCCATGGGGTGAACTGAAGTTTTGTTCACTAGGGAAAACTGCACATTACCTGTGGAGGCAGTATCAGATTTCATTATTTGAGCCAGGATGCTTAGTTCCCATTGTAATCTATTTACTGGAACTGTTTTCCCTCAAAAAACAGCTCAGGAATTAAAGAAAAATCTTGGCACAGACTGTCTTTGGACATAATCCATATGACAGTGAATTTTCTATTTAGGAAGCTTATAGCCTTATGCATTTCATTAACAATATCTATTAAATACTCTAAAATTATACTTGAATATCATAGACCATCTTTCCAGTTCCACAGATGTTATTCAGCTGACCTTAACAGGATTACATGCTTGTTTGGTTTTTTAAAGTTTGGAGAAAATTGTCTCCATGGTTAAACTTTTTCCACTAAATGTATTATTGAAAAGGCTGATGATGTTTGCTGTGATTCTGTACATTTGTTCTGTTTGGCCATTGTTTGCCTACTCAATGGCAAACATAAGGTCTTGAATTAGAAAACAGAATTAGAATTTAATTTGTAGAATCAAGGTAGCTATCTAAAGATCCATGGTTTTTCAGTGCTTGTAAAGTTCTAAGCATAAAAACAAATTAGTTGGATTTTTTTTGTCCCCATCCTCAGTAACTTACCTCTCTTAACCAATGCTTATGCAGAGTCCTTGAATAGTTATGTATCTATGTAAACAAAATGCAGTGTGGCCTTAGACATCCTTCTGTATTGGTAGATTTAATAGCTGTACATATGCAAATTAGGATTCAAGATTCCTCATAAACACAGTAACTGTGAAAACCTACTGATACTGAAGCAAAAATAAGGCTCCAAGCTTATATGGCAGACCCCAAGATAATTTCACAGAGCACTCTTTTGATAAGAGGTATAGAAGAAAAGGAATTCTTCATGTGTAGATATGAGAATTTTGATAGGAAAAAAATGCTTCTCTTTTCCAAACAGCAGAGTCAGCACTTATTATGCTTATTCTTCCTTTTGCAAAAAAAAAAAAAAAAAAAAAAAAAAAGGAAAATTAGTGGGGGGCTTTTTCATTTTCTTTGTTTTTTTCAGTACTCGTGTTCCCTACATGCTCTGCAGTGAATTCTAAACGTGTTTTTAAAAAAGAGACCTTAAATTTCTTTTATTGTCCCTGCTGTTACATTTAGTTAACAGCTAGTGCAAGTTAGGGCTCAATTTTGCTCACAAGGCAATATAGTCCCAGATCAATTTGAGTCAGAAAGGACCTCAGGACATTGCCTAGTCCAGGCAAGGTCATCTACAAGATCAGCTTGCTCAGAGCCTTACCCTGCTGGGTCTTTAAAACCTCCAAGAACTGAGATGAAGCCCCTTGTTCCACTGCCTAGCTGTGCTCATGAAGAAATTAAAGTTAGTGGAGCAAAACTTGAGTTGAGAAATGTGACTTGTTTCTGTGCAGGAACAATTAAACCACAGTGAATTTTGGTAGGATCATCTTTGCATGTTATTTTTCTGTGTGTAAGTTGGTACACAGAGTTGCAGACACAAAACATCTCTCATATATTTTTGTGGGAAGAAAATAATCTTTCTCTGCAGCATTTCAATTTAATTTGGCATTTTCAGAACAGACAGGACGTGTTAAACAGGGAGATCACACACATAGAAAACCTGCGTGTCAGTGTAAGAGCCTCAACATTCCAATCTTTTGGCAACAGAAAATCCTGCCAAGGAAAACTAGCTAGATACCTAAGCAGAGCAAGTCAACAGGAAATAGCCCATGAAAAGGTTTCCAGCAGAAAGCCATTGGGGTTTCTCAGCACAGTGAGTATAAATTTCACAGATTATACGCTTGTTTAGTCATCAAGGTAAATCTGCAGAAGACAAGATCTCTTAACACTAACAAAATTAGCAAGTGGTATGGAATTGATCAATGTTCCATGTATTACCATTTTGCTTTTAACTCCAACTTTTTTAGATGTTCTTTGCCTGTCGAAGTGCACTACATTTGTTAATTAACTCCATCTGCTGAAAGTCTGGTCTGGCAGTTTAATAATATAATGAGTTGCTTTATTAAAAAATTGAGCTTGAATGTGCTACTGTTGGTGAAAAGAAAGAGAATTTATGGTGAATATATCTTGGAAATATCCTTATTGTGCAGGTGATGTCAACATATTCTTAACCTATAGTTCTCCACATTTGAGATTTATAGGAAATGGCATGCCATGCATTTCATTATGCAAAACATTAAATTTAACAGAATAATCTTGATCACACTAGCCTTTCTATGTAGATCATGTTAAGAAATTTAAATAAATCCACTGAAAGCATGAACAGGCTTGAATTTTGCAGCTTTGAAACTGCAAGTGAAAGAAAAACTGCAGATAACCAAATTCACAACTTCTTGGTGAATTCTGTTTGAACCTGATAGAGATATTCATGGTCATTTATTATATCTTATTCAATAGGTATTCTTTACGACTAAATGCAGATTTTCTTGGCAAAGTCATGGACATACTGTTACATTCTTAATGAATGTGGGGAAGGAATGGATGTAGTATTTATATTCATTTGGTCCATATGTTGTAAGTTGCTTTAGGGTGTATATTGCTATTGTGTGTAGAAGTACTATCATTTCACATATATCCTGAGGCAAAATAATGCCTTGATATGACAACTTAATTTTTACTATTGAATCCCAGGCAAATTTCTGACTGATTTTTAACTCTGGCTTCTTCATTACATGTACTTAGTTGTAAATCAGTAATACATTTTTAAATACTTAATGTTAGCTATTCAAGGAATCTCTGTGCTTGCTTCTGCAGAAGCTATGAGCACTCTGCTATGTTCATAATTAGTCTCATGCTGTTGTGTAGTTAATAAATAGAATTACATTGCACTTTCATGGACTTTATAGCCAAGCAGGCAGTAGATTGTTTAGCCTGACATGTAGGTGACAGGAAATTGTAGTTCACCTAATAATCTGGATGGTTGTCCTAGGGTTCAGCTTTTTGCATCCCAGAGATTAAATGCTGCAGATAGAGAATTAGGACAGAGGATGCCATGATGACCCATCTCATGATGAGTAAGAGGCTAGGTGAGGGATCCTTCTGCTACCCATGCTGATAAAAATGTTTATCAAAAACAGTGGAACCCCACTGGTAGGAAATACTGACTTTTTCTTGCATCCATTTCTGGTTTTCAGCAGAACTGAAAAGCACTTTTTCTAATGTGTAAATACCTGTGCTTAGAATTTTCTTTGACAAAAAAAATTTTTCTTTGAGAAAACTGAGATTTGTTAACCTTCTTCCTCCTGTGTCACTGTTGTGCTAAGCTTTCCAAAATACTTTTATAGTTGAAGAGAAGCTGTCTTTCCAAACATTTGCAGATGTCGTTTCTACTCAATATTCTTGTTTACAAGATATGCAAAAATCCATTGTGAAGAACTGCTTAAGTAATACAATTATTAATGTGGGTGTTGCAGACCCTTTGTATTACAAGGCTGCACAAAGAGCTGAACTGTGTTAGTTGCAATAACCCTCAGGTCTTCCTGTGACTTGCTGCTTTTCAGGATGGCTTCCATCTTAGCCATTTTTTGTGTCCTTCCTTCTTCCTTCCTATATATCTTGTAATGCAGTCAGTGTTATGAATATTCAATATGACCATCAAACCATAGGTTTAACATTATTATTGGAACCTGCCATTCTATGAAGATATTAACAGTAAAGATTTTGCACAACTCTTTAGATTGCCTACAAGAGTATAAATGGCACAATCCAAGAATGGATCACCTGGTAACCTGCAGGTGGTGGGAGTTGTGTTTAAAATCTATTGTCAGCCTGCTTTTAGTCCTCTTATTAGTATTTAATACTACTGTCCCTATTCCCAACAGAATATGCTGTATAAATATATCTCACATAGATAAATGTCATATATAATAAATTAAATGCTCTTGAACATGCAGGGTAAAATACAGTTGTCTTCACCACTGGTATTGCCCCCAATGAATTACACAAATTTATTAGTCATGGTCTAATCTTTATAACTGAATGGTAAACTGACACTGCCAGGGTGTGAAGACTAGCAGCACTTGCAACAAAATAAGTAATAGCTGGTGACAAGCACACAATGTTCTCTCACAAATTCTACCTGCTATCAGCACTTCAGAGTTTATGACTATGATTCATCTACCTAATTCAAATTGCTCCTTAATCACTGCCAGGGTTCATTAAAAACATACTTAAGCCTAAAAAAGCTGTATTTGCAATAATTTATTAATATCTATTTAATAATAAATAACTAAACCTTGGGGGGTTGACCTAGACTGTAACCATTAAGCAAATCCTGTCTATAAGTAGATGCAGCTCTAACTTCTTTTGTTTCTCTCAAAGTGCCTGGATGGAAAATAAACTTGGCCTATGTAGTTGAGTTTGTGGAGGTAATTAGCTTGAAAGTCATACTGCATATTAAAAGTAAGATCCACAGGTTCCTTATGTCTGATGTAGCCTGACTGTGCTGTATCTGTACACACCTGCCCTAATGTCTTTTTGTTTCCTGGGAATACAATCCTTTTTATCAAAAATATGAGTAATTTATGTGTTACACTAGGACAATCTCTATTGACTTCTTTAAAGTCATGCAGAGAATACATCTGGGCATCCTTTGCTTCAGAAGATGTGTGTCTCTTCTTAAAAGTATAATCCACAGCATTAGCTACCACAATGGATTGTAAATATGCACTTTATCCAGACCACTCTAGCTCATTGAAAATTCTGGCTATAAATATATTTCTGGTAACTGAATATTCAGATATATACCTGATGGAATTTTCAGAAGTGCCTAACTGGCTCCTTCCCATTGATGTCAAAGGAAAACAAGTGCTTTTGGAGCACTACCCTACTGCCAGAAGATTTTATTATTAATTGAAAACAGCTCAGGTTATATATTATGAGCACATTTCAGTTTGGTTTCCTGAAGCGTCTCCATAATGTCCAGGCAATATTTATTTGGCTTGACAGAGTTAAAAGGGATTGCACAACCTGAGTAATTTACTTTTTTAACAGATGCTTGGCTAAGGGTGTGTTGTTTGGCATAGGTTCAAGCAGGCACTAATTAGAAAACAATGTAAGGGCCGAGGTGATGGTTGAAAAGACCTTACTTTGCTAAGATCCATCATGCATTACTTAATTTTTTCAGTGTTTAAAGAGACTTTTAGAACACTATGGCAACATGTATGGTCAAAATGATCTTTCAGGGGGAATTTTAACAACTCAAAACAAAATAGCTCGATTTTAAGACACTGGGAAGAAATGGGAGTAGTGAACTTAATAAAATTGCAAAGTAGATGGAATTCTCTGTGTGCCCAAGGTAAGTTCATGATGCTCTGACTAATGAATATTAATTTAATAGGAAAATAAAATGTGAAGGGGAAAAAGTTACTTACCCAGAGTTGGTTTGCATTGTAGAACCTCAAAAATGACAGTTCATGCAATTGGCTTGTGCCTTGTTTATCACATGTAATATTTCTTCTTTTAATTCATCATTAATCTTATCATTTTTATCTTTGCATTTGGTTACCTAGTTTTTTATAATAAAGTCCAGATTGAGTTATGACCAGGATAATTGAAGGAATCTTAAAGATATCTAGGATAGGTTGCTCAATCATTTTTGTTGTGCAATCTTATTGAAGGAAGAAAGTGGGATTTGTGCTGATTGTGAACTTCATCAATTTTAATGTCATAAATCTAAGGAATCCTAGAAACCAAAAACATAAAGGCCTTTTTTTTAGTTTTTCCTGTTAATGCTCAGGTCTTTGATTGCTGGGTTCTATATTACAAACTGCAACATTGCTTTGCTTTTTACAGTTAATTACTTACAGAGACTTAGAAGTAGTTAGGGTCTTTCGGATGGTGGCTGATTTCATCCTGTCAAATGTGAACATAATGGTGTGAGAATGGTGAGTAATTTTTCTTCTGAATTACTGCAGTTGCTTTCTTCAGACATGGGTATGATTTTTGCTTTAGTCTTTTTATAAAGGAATAGTAGCTCAGGTCTTTTTGGAGGTGTTTCAGCTCTGCTGAACGACTTACAGGAAAATTATTGACAAAACTGTATTTCTTAAGAATAGCCTCAGCCTGAGTGAAACCTCCAGTCATCCTTTCCAAGCTGAATGATACTGACAGGACAAACGAAAAAGAAATAAGGAAGAGGGGGAAATTCTCAGAAACAACAAAATTCATGTGTCCCTTGCATGGTTTTGGCTGTGGAAAATGTAATCCCCTGACCAGACTTGGCCAATGGGCTCTCAAGACTTGGACTTTGGATCTTTCTTTCTCCCTTTGCCTTTTATTATGAGGAAAAGCAACAGTACAGCATCCTGCATGTTAAATCAGTGCACAGACCAGTAAAGATGAGAACAATATATGTGCAGAAGGCTCTGGGAGCGCAGCACTGACAAATGAGGAAGAAAAATATTAATATTTAAGACTAAGTAGGTTTACATGGGAAATGGAAGTCGTGCTGTTTGTTCAGCTTGATTACTCTGTGTAAACCTGGCAAAAGTTTGGCATGCCCTGTAACAGGACTGAGCTACACTCTAGAGAGAATACAACAGTATAGCAGAAATGTGGAAAATAAATGTGTAAGGTGTCCCTTGATCTCTAGGGGAGCATGACACTTTTTCATGTCTGTATAGACCAGCCTTAATTTTTTTTCTAGTGGCTTCAGTTGTTAAGAAGAAGATCAGTAGGTTTTGTCTCACATTTGAGGAATTTAAATATTGGTTGAAATACTTGGTTTTCTTTAGTGCATTCCACTGCAGAGCATCTTGTTTTGCTTTTGCCTCTCCCACTTCCTTTCAGAATTGTCCCAGCAGCCTACAGGCTTGTTCAGCATTTCAAAGGGGCAATATGATTCCCAGATCAGAATGGTGTCAACAGGAGACAGTCTGCCCAGTGTCAGGTTTTTTGTAAGTTGTTTCTTTGTTTACGCTGTGAAATGAGAAGGGGGGAAAAAAATCAAATTGTGCACAATTGGCTCCAGTAAATGCCAAGAGACAGTAAATGCCTTGTTTATTGCCTGTGGAAGGCTGGTAACTTGCTGAATTTCCATCGGAGCTGCTCCGTAAAGATCTCCCTTGGAGCTGGTTATGCAATTGATGGGGCAGGGTTTTGGCTTCTGGAGCAGCAGGCTTGCATAACATGGCTTATAATCCAGCACTCCCTTCCCAGCCTGAAAGGACCTTTTGCATAAGACATTTTCTACAACAAAAGACTACTTCCACATTTCTACACAATTACTAAAATAATGGTACCCTGACTCTTAAAGAAAACCCCATTCTGCAAGAGAGAATTTTTTTTACTTGATCTCTTTGTATATAGGTGTTTTTTGAAAAATAATGAATCATTTATAAGTTCCTTTTTTTTTTTTTTTTTCATACCATAAAGGGTACTTTGTATTTTATTAGCAGAATTCTTGTTGATACAACACTGAAGAAATTGAATTATGCCAACTAAGCACTTCTTGGAGGCCTTAGCACAAATAGGCTGGTTTCTGAGAGCTTCATTTTTCTTACATGACCTATATTTGAAATCATAGCTGACCAAACCTTCAACTAGAAGGTTTTGTCTGTGTGGTTGGGAGAGGGAGGCCTGTATAGTCTGACATTAATGCCACGAAGATGCTGTCTGTGGAGATGGCTGCAGTGGTTACTTAAGGACAATGGGAATTGGGATGTCTTGTTCTTTATTGCAGCCTAAGGGCACACATTCTTCTTGCTCTAACAAGAAACTTCCATCTATTATTCTTCTCCTTCCTTCATAACATACTCTGCCCATCTCCAGATGCTTGATTGCTGTGTGCATGTTTCTGTCCTGACAGAAATGTATGGATCTCCCTGTCAGCCTGGTGAGAATTCCAGGGCAGTTGATGGGTGGTATTTGTGTGTTGCAACCTAGGTCCTCCCCTGCTTCCTGCCTGTTTGGGCAACTTTATATGTCAGTGTGAGGATCCATGCAGCAAAAACTGACATAAAGGTTTATAATACTACTTTATCTTGTAGTTTCTAGGACAAAAAGCAGAAATGTAGGATAAAATGTGTAAATGAAGTCTTTGGGAATTGGAAGTGGGTAATCTAATATTCTTTTCCTCCCACCACTGAACTGCCCCACTGAATCTTCATGCCCAGCAAGAAAAATGTTCTCAGCTCATCACAAACCTGGGGGCTCTCTGGGTATTCATCAGTTATGAACTGGTGACTTGGCTGAAGTTACGTATGCATCTCACATCATTGTCAGCTGTAATTGCAGATGATTGGTCTTTCTGAAAATAACTTTGGGGATGAAGATGTGGTACTGCTATTTCAGACAGCAGCAATCAGAATGACTTACGTGACATCACATGAAATCTGTTATTAAGATGTCTGTAGCAGTCATTACTTGCTTTCCTTCCATGAAAACAGATATGAAAGATGAAACTAAGAAAGGTGTTTATTTAGATATTGCTACTTTAAGTTTTTGGATGAAATTACTAAGAATTCTAAATCTGGTTGCTGAAGTCCTTATTTACCAGAGGAGCAGTATGGACAGCAGAACTGAAAGCTTTACAACTGTTGCACAAATATGGGTTGTCATATATTTATGCATTTTTAACCCACTGTCCTCAGGAACTGGACTCTGCCAGCAAAATTACCAGGGAAAGGTTTTTATTGGAAAGAGTTCACTGCAGTAAAATTGTTTCTCAACTCTCCGTTGTTCCTCTGCTGCTACTACAACTGTCACCATTATCCTGTTGTTTCATTACACAAATGGATTTATTTTCCCAATATCTGGATTGTCCCCAGTGAGGTGGTAATCAGAGGGGCTGCTGTTTTTGTCTAGTGGATTCTCTGACACCCAAGGAGATTATTGGATCAGTCATGGTACCAGAATATTTTAATTTATGTCTCTTGCATTCACTAAGCATGTTCAGTTTGGATGTGAGTGGCAGGGAAACTATTTTTCAGTGTCCACTTCTTTCAAGTCCCTAAGGGGCTGACAGAAATAACACTAAACCTCCAGCAGTAATTGTTCAGATTCATATTTTGAAAAGTCAGTTAAGTTGAAACAAAAAAACTCTGAGATGTGGCATGGGCAAATTGAAGTAAATGCTCAGATTATTTTGGATTTTATTATTGAAATGTATTGGTAATATCAGCTGCATATAAATCAGGGAATATGTTTAGAGGTTATTCATAACAGTTTAATCTTTTATGAGGAACTGCACATTTTTAATTTGGGGCTACCTAAAAGGCAAAACATGAGTCCCTGCACACAATCTGGCTGCTCTCCAGTGAGCTGCCCTAGAGTTTCATCTGTGAGAAACTGGAACCAATCAAACATTCTGTTTATGCAATCTATGTTATTTAATGAGCTACTAACTCTGGAGTTATTTGATCTTTGACAGTTTAGGGGTGGGGATGGGAGGTAAAGTTGCATTCTCACTGGCAAAATCCACATTAACTTCAGAGTTTTTAACTGAGAGAAATGTGGGGTCAAGACTGTTGTATAGCAACACGTTCACTAAATTGTGTATGATTGTTAGTCCAGTTCTTACAGTAAAAACAAGTAAAGTTATATTAATTCCATTTTAAATTCAGTCTTTCATGCTCTGAAATAATCTGGAAGGGCTAATCCTGAAACCAAAACCTATATCTGAAATTGTGAAATGTCAAATAAGTTTCCATGGACAAGACTTACTGAACAAGAGAACTTTGGGCTTTACTCCTTTAAAAGCCTTCAGCTCTGTTTGTTTGGCTCTTTCGGCACAAAATGAAAAAAATTCCTCTCATCTCTCCTTGAAACTGTTCCATTGAGCTCAGGAGCAAGGCCAGAGGGGAACAGAATGTGTGCAGCTCTAGAATTCCAGTTGTGAATTAGTCTTACAGTTGTGAATTAAACTAGAAACATGTTATTGATATTACAATATTTATATGCTCTACTAGCATTTTTTATGGACACCAATATTAATGACAGTGAAACTGGATTTATTTTTTCCCTTAACTATGGGGTAAAACTCTTTCTGTAGACTCATTAAATATATCTGTAAGAATAATATTAATCTAGAACAGCTACAGCCACACAATGAGCTCACATCATGTCCCTGAACGTTCATCTGCCCAGCTGTCAGCCTGACCTGATTTGTGTTAGTGCAGCCCCCTGAGCATACACACCTCCTCCTTTGCTACCTAAGATGTATTACTGCTGTATAAATCAGTCAAAAGTATAAACTATGTTTATTAAAAACTCACTTTACATTCATCATGGTATGTAGTGGATGCTTTGAATGAAGGTTATATGAAACAAACAAAATTTGTCTTATCAGGTTATCTAGTTATGTAGCAATCTGGGATAATTCATTGCAAGCAGAAAAGCAACATAACGGGGAAAGTTTTCTGTTTATTGGAAAAAAATCAAATTAGCAGCTTCAGAAATAGCCCTGAGTCAGACAGCTAGCTCTATTATTATGTTACTTAGAAGCTAATGTATTATGAACAAGTGCCAAATATTTCTGTGTAATGCAGAAGAGATTAAATGGAAGCTTCTATTTTTGAGATCTGCTTTGTAGCATACATGTAATCAACAGAAAGTCCTAGATAACAAGTAGTACACAGATAGCCCTGCTAATTATGAATAATTATGTAAATGGTTATAATCTCGGAATAGTACTTATCTGAGGGATTAATACATACCAATCAACAGAAAAGTTTTGAAAATGAGTTTACCAAAAGTCAGTTATAAGTTTATTTTTAAATGGTGATGTGGGAGCATAACTCAGCTATGTAGTTTTGTTTAAAGTCACATTCCTAGCCCGAGGAAGGAGAAAACTCCCTGAGAGGGCTGGACTGCCCAAGTACGTCAGGTTTTGAATCTGCTCAGCTAACTTGCACAGTACTTGGTTGTCAGAGACTACAAAAGTTGTGAGTTTCTGAATATGCTTCTGTGCAATTCTTGGCCAGCTCAGTCTGGTTTTATGCTTTCTGTATTATTTCTTTGCTGGAAAGGTCAGTGTGTAGGGTTGCAGGGTTGGATATGGTAAGAGTAGTTTCTCCAATTAATACATTGCAGTGGCAGCTCCAAAACAATTGTGCATGCAAATATTCTCATTTCTCAGACAAATGCCAAAAGTGATTTCAAAGATCTCTCTGTTCTAGGAAAGTTCAGATCTAGTTGACACTGTGCACAGTATTGTCAGTACAGGGGTTCAGACTGACCTGCTT